>NW_020447331.1:1405432-1498887 GCF_003343035.1 Apteryx rowi
GTCAAATTAAAATGATATTGATTATAACACTCACTGGTCAATCAACAAGTCCAGTTGAGCCAACTGCTGCTTGAAGACCACTCCGAGGGCCCTGTGGTTCTCCTGGATGAAGACTGCCCACTGCTATGGGGGATAACTGACCACAGCACCTCATCCCGATAGCCAAACTGACCAAAACTCCTGCTACTCTTTTCAACTGCTTTATTCACCAGTTGCAATAAAGCTCCAGAGTGGTTTTCAGAACTGATTTCAGAGGCCCATGAGATATTTCCAGAGAATTTTTTTTTTACTGGCTACATATTTCTGGCTAAGTCAACAGTCAGTCATTGCTATTACACGCTGTCCTCAGGCTGAAGGCTATTTTTGCCCATGGCAAAAGAAAATGCAGTTCTTTCTGATTAATTCCACAGGAACGCCCATTGCTCAGACAGGAATCTGTAAAGCTGACTTGAGCTAATCATTGAATCAGTTCAAAACAATTATGCTTTGCAGACGAGCATCTTCTAGCATCTAAAATACCCTCCTGGGGGGGTTGTTTGCTTTTATGCTGTTTTTTTTTCTTTGGTTTATTGTCACCATCAGCTTAATCACAGGCAGAAGAGAAACATCACCAAAACTAGTCAGACCATCGTGGCATAACCCAGAATAACACCACAATTTGTTTCCATGATTGGCCTCTCTGCAGAAGCACTAGATCAGATTCCAGTCCTGGCTCTGTGTACTTATCTTCATAGCATCGTGATTCAATTTACAGGGGAAGAAGTCCACAAAGAAGCTGTATGAGTTACYGCAAACCTAAAAACTGCATCATGCAAAAGGCAATAAACAAGTGAGAGTCAACCTCAAAGGAAATTTGGCAAAGGAAGTGTTCTGGCCACGCAGGCAGCCTGCCCTGCTTTAACACTCCAGCACAGCTGAAGCAGTACAACTGGCTAACAGCAAGGACACAACTCAAGCAATAAATAYGTTTCTACCAGTACAGACTTTTCATCCTCATGACAAGAAGAATAGAAAAAGCCAGGGCTGAAAAGCGCAAAAGYTGTGCAATGCCCCTTCACATACCTTTTCTCTAAAAGTCATGACATAAGAAAATAAGGCAACACACATTTCCCCATTTGCTGAACTTTTACAGGAGCAAAATGTCTGTCTCAGTGGTTTAAAGCTGATCCAGCATCAGCGCAGGTCCCCACCTGGGAAATGTCCCAGTGGGAATCCACACGCAACACAGGAACTTTCTTTTTCTCTCCTTCCCCCTTTGTTGAAACATCAAATGCAGCAAAAGCCTGAAAATGCATTAACTAGAAGAGTAAGAAACCAAATTATGAACTGAGCACGCAAAGCACATGATGACATTTAAAAGTGAGGCTGGTCTTACTCATTTGTATTTCAAAGGCCAGGTTGACACAAGACATTTTTTTCTGTTATAACTTTGTCTATTAAGGGAATAAAATATGTTTTTGTCTGTTGCTGCAACACAGTATTAGCCAAAGCCTTACTGTAGAGGCATTACAATGGCATTCTGGTGGCGGGACTTACCTCCCTTGGAGAACTTAAGGTCTAACCTTGGAAAATCCCCCTTTTGCTGATATAACCCATGCTTACTTCAGAGGGTTTACCCATGTCAGCACGCTCACCAACCTCTCCTAAAATAGCTATGGCTTAAGTGAATATTAAGCTAATGATTTTGAGTGTTTTCTCTCCTACAGCAATTTCACACTGCTGAAACCTTTTCACCTTCAGCAGAGTTCTCACCAATTTAAGGTGGCACAAGAGATAGAAAATTCAGGCTCAATGTGTTAACACCTTTGTGGCCTGTATCAAACAGTAAGTTCTCTTTTTTTTTTTTTTTTTTTGGGGGGGGGTATTTTTGATACAATCAACAGTAATGACCCCAGTACCAAGGATGGAGGACCAACAGTTCTAATTGGAGTCATGGCCCTGCTGGTGGCAAGCTACGGTGCTCCTTAAAGCAAGAGCTTCGTCTTCCTTTCAGTCCGCCAATCTGATGGCAAAGTCGAGCTGAAATCCACTTCACAGTCTGCTCTGACATACCAGACCCACCAACACCCTTGTATAAGGTGGTGATACTCTGCTTTGCATAACACCAGCTTCAACTGACAATCTCAAAAAGGCAGTGGCAAATTCACACATAGTAATTTCATCTTCATATCTTCTTCCTAGCCAAAACCCAGCTTTTTCAGAGAAACAAACCATCCTCTCCACTCCACACCACACATATTTTTCACTTAAGTTGCCTGTTTTCAGCTCATCAATCTAGAAACTCCAGAGCTTCTTGTAAACTTTTATTTGCCAATAAGAAAGCAGCCTGTCACAATTCAGCTAGAATGTGATTTGCCATTAAGAAAACATGTAAAATTGACAAAGTCGCAACTGGTTTCCACTTCCTCTCCTGACACCCTTCTGACAGTGCAGAGACCTTAAAGGGATGTCACTGTAATAAAGGCTGTGAATGCTTATTCTATGAGAACATCTTCCAAGCAGGACAAAAAGTCTGGAAAATAAGTAGGCATCTTGCTCCATGGGTTCCTTCAGGTTGGAGATACCCTCTGAGGTCCGCTTTTCCTCCATGACTTGACCCCATGGTTCTTAACTCAGGCTCCTTTTCTGCTCTCAAAGCACGTTGGCACTGTCAGGTTCTTTCTCCCCTGTTATTACATTTGTGTACAGGATCCTAGCAGGCACACAGTCAAAATCCATCCTTAACCCTGCCCTCAGAAGGAAATTTTTCCTTGCCCCTGAACTGCTTCCCATCCAAAACAATGCAAAATTCCTTTTCTGTGCAGTCTCTCTCAACATCCCCCTGTCCTAAAACGTTTGGGGATGGAAGACAAGAGCGAAGGTGAGATTGTTGCGTCCAGTTGCAGATTGTTGCGTCCAGTTGTACTCTGTCTCCTCAAACCTTCTGTCAGTTGGTGAGGCAAAAGGGCAAACTAGGAAGGGCAAAATGAAGACTCAGCTGGCAAGAACAAACACTCAGCTACAGAGGGATTTCCTAGGCATTGCCATGGTGGTCGCACCCTGTGGCGGTATCTTTGGTTAAAACTCCAGCCGTTCTTTCTCTACTGCTGTTTGGTTACATGCTACACTTCTTCTCCACCTTGGCCCCAGCTGTCCACCTCAGCTTCACTCCAGGAAACTTCCCTACCCTACTTCCATCTTTCTGTCAAGCCAATAAACCCCACTACAACTTAGTCTTCTTTCCCCCCCCCCCCATAAATAAGAACAATAGGCACAAAACATACATGTCTTCTTCCCTCTCCTAGACCTAGTGTCTTGCAACTTTCTGAAACAGTCCCTAGTGACAGAGAGTGGCCATCATTCTAGCAGGAGCGGACAGAGTTGCAGGAAGTTACAGGACTTAAAGGCTAATCAATGCACTTCCACTTCAGCAGAGCTCAAAACCACGTTCAGCCCTAAGTGCAGAGCTCCAACCACTGCAGGACCCAAGTTTTACCTGCAATGGGAATTAATGAAAATGTCGCAAACTGAGGTGTGCAAGTAACACCAGAGGAACCAGTTTCCTAGTACTGATCATCATATACAAATCAGGGTTTCCCTGTCGAGTTTCACACCCCGTGCAGAGTTCTTCCCTGTTGGTCTCTCCTTCACCCATCTCTGCCCCAGCCATTGGTCCAGCCTTCGCCCACACCCACGTGGCTGGAGGCACCCCAGGCACAATCCAGCACATTTCCCCTCCTCTTTCCAGGAGGGTTTTACCCCAGTTTTTAAAATCACCATTTCCCCGTTTCCGCTTTGACCGCAGGATGCAGCAGGAAGGCATTTGAGAACCCACGCCTGTTTGTACACGTGGCTGGGGAGCAGCCTTAACTCTGAGAGTCGGGGGCTTCCACGTGATGGCAAAAAAGCCCACGCGCCCTTTGCCCACAGACARCTAAAACGGTGGATGGTCAATGTTTTCTCTTGCCCAGGAGGAGCAGTGACGTCAGCTGGGGATGAAGGGAAGCAAACGCGGACAGGCCAAAGAGAGGTCCAGCAACAGACTGGTTAGATCTGGCACATCTAATCCTAGATTCTTACCAGAAAAGTGAGAATGATTTCCCGGTGACAGCACAAGCAGTGCTAGGCTGTATATAAATCACATACAGCAATGCATACATGCACACTGAGCTATATATAAAAAAAAATGCACATCAAAATAACACCAAGGAACATGGATGCCAAAGTAGGGATAAAATTAGCTTATTAGAGAAGTGGCAAAATCTTATAAGATCATGGAAAAAAACTATTTTGAACTGTAATGATCATGTTTCAAAAATAGTGGCTATTCTTGGCTTGGAGCCCCACATACCGCTACAGACTATGATCAAGTCAGATCTCACGAGAAAAAAAATCAACCAGAATGTCCATGGGAGATAYCCCAGGAAAAACAAGGTTTTGATATATTAGGGTTCTGCAACAAATGATTATCTTTACATCACACAGTGTACTAGCACGGTGTCAAAAACAGAGTTCTGCTGAAGAAATAATTTCTTAAAATCACATGGCCCTGACATGGCAAAAAACAGTAGAATCTCTTTAGGGCTCTTGAAAATGGATTTTCAAAATCCATTCTTTTATCACTAATTCTACTTTAACTAGATAAAAAGCAGTGTTGGCAGGGAATGCCAAGATTTCATTCCTGAGACTTAACCCAGACAAAGCAAAAATGTCAATAAYGTTAAAGACATATAAATTAAGCTAAAATAATACCTTAGTTAGCTCAATTACTTCATAAAAATCAACTTAAGGTGCAAGATAAGGTTGCAACCAAAAGAAAATGTGTTGGAGTGTTTTCAACACTTGCAAATCTGCAACTTGGATAATGTGCCCAAGGACACACATCTGTACACCTGTCCCAGCACTGTAAAGCATTTAAGAACTCTTCTAGAAAGGTGATATTAATACATACAAGATAGTACTAATCAGTAATAAAACATATCATAATAKATTATATTAATGATAAAATAATATTAAACAATAATTAATCAAATATAAATTATAATAATTAAATTAGGCAATAATAAATGGAAAACACCTTACAGTCAGAACCACTGCACCCAAAAACTTTTAACGCATACCAAGAAGAAAGGGACAAAACGGGGCACATTTGAACAGGTAGGTGCTGCCGCAGGCTTCACAACCATCAGGACTTTTATTGCAAAACTTTGGGTAAAAATTCTCCCAGCATTTTYGGAAGAGAACGATATGCCTGATATACAAGCACAGCCCCGAGTGGAGTTCTCCCAGCTCACTTTACAGCAGTAAGTTTTCATAACTTTCCCATCCTTTTTGCTGCCATTTTACTGGCTTATTCGGTCGCCGGCACACAGGATAAATTACACACACACACAGTAACTCAATCCCTCACTCCCCCAGCGGAGCTGAACTGGCAGCCTGAAGCGAGGTGCTGACCTTGGTTATCTTACCCTCTTTTTTTCCCTCCTGTAAGAAACCACAACAAAAACCTCAAGTGAAATTGTCCTAATCTCTCCTGGAGACTTCGATTTCAATCCGACTTGGGTGCTATTTGAAGCTTCATGAAAGGAACATCCTGAATAAAAAGGTCTGTGGTGGCGTGCTGCAGTAAAACTGCTTTCAAAGCCTTAACTCATCAGTTCATCAGGAGAAACCCAAGTGCCTCCATTAACCCTTGGCAGGCCGTCATTGCTAAGAGGCTGCCCGCAGCAATGATCAGCGCTACCTGCGATCCCAAATGCGGTCACCCACTCGCTGCTGCAGCCAAGCAGCATCACAGAATTTTGCAATATTTATCCTCTGTTCCAGGAAAGCAAGGAATTGTTATTCTCATTTTACATACAAGCGACTGAGACATGAAGAAATAAAAGGTGGGACTGYTCTCTTCCTAACCTTAGCYGTCTAAAAGTTAGGCGTTTAATTTAAGTCAGCTGTCTAGAAACCTTCTCTGGTCAATGGAGAAACAGGCTGCTAGAAAGCATAATTTGTTCCATCTCCTTCCAGTGAACGTAAGCGAAGCTTAGGTTAAAAAAAACAGTCTTTCAGATTTATCACCTAACTTTACTTGAATCCTGTCCACAGTCATTTAGCAGTAGTTGTTTAGGACCCCCAAATGCCACRTCTAACCGGCACAATTATGCTGGGGAAGGGTTTTCAAGCAGACCAGCACTCAGGCTGCCCAAGTCCATTTCTGAAAACATTAGGCTGTGTGACCTGCCTGAGGTCATGCATGAAGTTTTGTGGCAACATCAGAAACGGGGCCCACCTCTCTCACGCTAGGGCTCTTGCCTCCTTTTTGAAGATGAAATTACTTTAAAAGCCTTCAATTGGACACCCAAAGATGAAAGCATGAGCAACTATTAGTCACTCAAGAAAACTGTGCCCTAAATCATCTTGTGTTTTCAAAAAACACACAGAAATGAATCCCAWCATGCATCAAGATTTTTAGCACAACTGCTACAGAAATATGAAAGTTCAGTTTGGTAAGACAGTCCTTTCTTTCCCCATTGCTTTGACAGATCTGCCCACACGGGCATAACCCGTAAGAATAACCCACATGGTAAGCAGTTTCCCAGCAAAAGGATCTGAAAAATTCCTTTTCTACCATGGTTTCCACCTTGTTCTGTTCAATCACTTGGCTGGAGGAGTAGGATCGACAACAGCAGCTTTCTCCAAGGGCAAGCTCTTGGGGAAAGGGGGTACAGCATTAGCTGCTTATTCAAAATACCAAACACATGTTCAGGCATTTGGGAATAACACAAAATAGCCGGGATCACCAGCCTGTCCACTCTTTGAAACCACATCTGGAAAGGAAATCTTTCCAGGAAAAGACCATTTACAAAGCATTACATATACAGTAAGACTTAATTAGTTAATCCCCATCACAATGTATATCTGGTGCATTCCCACAGAAGGGCACAACCCAAAGAACAGGTATTCTTGGTATGTTATTACACCTGGCCAATCTGCAGGAACATCAGCTCTCCCTGTCGTGATCCCAGGGAATGACAAGATAGAAAATCACCATTCATTTACTTCCAATTCAACAGCTCCTACTGTGCCTGCTCGGAGCAGTAAAACCCCACTTTCAAAAGTGTGACCCTTTCCTCCACGCCTTAGCTCCATCTATTGTTTTTAAAGACCTCTCAAGTCTTCTTGTTTTGGGAATCTAGATGACAAATTCAGGCAGAGAAGCAAATATGCHTGAATAAAAGAACAAAAAAAAAAAAAAAGAGGAAAAAAAATACATACAGCCATTTGGCAGTGTTGCTGGTCTATGTGCTTTGCCACCTGTTTTTCAATCCCCCCTTCCAAAACAGTATATTGAGTCTGAGTGGCTTTGATATTAGATACTCACCCACCAGCCACTTCTTGTAGACTCCTCAAGTCTTGTGCTTCACATAAGCATGCCACTTTCTTCAAGCTGRTGCTGATCTGACTGCAGATTGCAATAGCACGGGCACTTCTGACTCAGGGTTATGGTTAAGAAACATTACCCGCTGAGCACTCATTTAAGCAGAATATGCCCCAGTTTTACCATTTAATCCTTCTTACTTTTCCCCCCACTTTCCTTATCTCCATATTGGTTTTCAATATACAGCTTAATAATTCAGAAAACAAATCTGCTTCTCTGCAGAAGGGTCAAATTTGYTAGGTGATATTATTCCCAGAAGGGGTTAATGGAGCCCCCCGCACAGGGTTGCCCAGCCCGAATGAGATGGCTCTGTGGGACACCTGAAGACCATTCTTTGTCCACCAGGTCCATCATTCATTGCCCCACGAGTGGCCCCTCAGAGAAGACCTCTCCCTGCCTCATCCCTGCCTCCTGCTAAAACCCTACATCTTCCTTAAAATTCCCATTGCAGCAGAGAGAGCAGACAAGATAACAAAAGGAAACGTCCACAAACTGTGGTTTGGGAGGATCACATGGGACRCTGGGAATAACTTTTCTACTAGCAGGGTGGTGCAGCGTGGAAAGGGGTCACCCAGCAAGGTGGTGGCATCTCCATTCSTGGAGGTCTTCAAGACCCAGCTGACCTCATCCGGCGCTGGTGACAGCCCTGTGGGAGGTGGGACTCCCAAGGTCTCTTCCAGCCAASATTTCCGTGGGTCTTCCCATGGCCCTGCTGTGCCATACAAAGCCCCAACACCCCTGCCGTTCCCCCATGACCTCCCTTGCCTCCCATTCCAACTCCTCGCCCACTGCCCATTCCCCCCAGAGCTCTTCACTCCCCGCTTCTCAGTGGGGATAACGTCTGGCCATATGGTCATCAACTCCTCAATGACTCTTTCCCTGTTACATGCTCAAGTTTTTGCTAATAAACCTACTGCTGCTGAGTAATACTGGGGAGCTGACGGGAGAGCACTGGGGCAATCCAGGCACAAGCAAATCTGCATTGCCCGGGGAGGCTTAAATGTTGCAGCCGGGTCTGTGTACGGTCAGGAAGGCAAAGGCACATGGACAAGAAGACACTTAGAAAAGACATATAGCTGATGATACAAACCCCCTCTGAGAGCAGCTTTTCAAATACATTATTTAATCATCCATACACAAACTTAACTTTTATAGGAAGCAGCAAGACTGAACAATCCACTGATGAAAAAACTAAATGAAAGGCCAGAAAACATGTGGCTCCTTCATATTCGGCCTCTTGCCACCTCCAGAAGCAGATTCCACCTTACAACCAGTCATCTGCCTTCCTTTTTCCTTGTGCACATGCATGATCTACAGATGTTTGCTTTCCCCTGGATGTTGTCATCATAAATAAACTAGCCTACAGTCATTAGGTGGATCAGGTTTAAGCTAACAGTATTGTAACGTTCAACTGTCATGTCCAGTCAGAAGACATAGTCAGAATACTCAAATGACCATGAAATACATAAATATGGCATTTCTAACCTTTTTCTACATAAGCAATGTGCATCTAGCTCTGCCCATAAATAGCATACAATGCAGACATACACTTCAGTACTTCACCTTCTAGATAAAAAGCATTGTCAACTAAATATATTAATTCAACTAATTCACCAGCCAGAAAAAAAATCTACATCAGTCACCCTTGCAATCTGCTACTGGACCCCACGCACTAATACACGAGACCCATATGGACATACATGCCACACAATTTGCAAATGAGATTGTACCAATTTGTACCAATGCCGTGTTCTTTATAACGTGGACATGTGTAATCAATGAACGTGGCAAGTTGCCGGCTGCCTCAGATGATGGTGGGAACTGCTGATGAGGAGCAGCTGAATTTGAAGGGGAAAATTCAATGAGCTGAGGGAAGATGAGACTGAACATCACCATTTATTTTTTCCAGATTTATAGCAACTGTTTTGAGAGGATGTAATGCCCTGAAACCTTTGATCAAAGGTCTCCCTTTACAGGAGCACATGCATGCACACAGATGAAACGGTACAGTCCCTGCAGAACAGAATCCGCTAGTCCTTTCCCACCTTCAGATCTAGACATACACGCACACACATTTATAACCCCACATGGTTACTTTAAAAAAAGTAAAAGCACTTGAAACAGGAGACAGTTCAAATGGCTTTTTATCATTACATCCCGCACATATCAAACAAAATTGCAAAGGGGGAGGAGTAACCTACAATGTAAATAAAAGAAACATCGGTGAATAGGGTCAGACTCTTGGCTTACGGCGGGGACTGTGGAAGTGTTCACTAAACCAGAAAAATTAGACTGCTGCACAATAAAACTATCAATGAACTGAGGAGGACACATCATACCGCAGGACAGGACACATGACCACAATGACAGAGCGCAATGCAATAAAAATACAGCAGGGAGAGTGAGAGAGGGAGAGGATTATCATTTGTGGTCCAAGTGTTTGCTGAATAAGCTTGCTGGAAGGGGCACACATGCAGGCAAAAAAAAAAAAAAAAACACTAAATAACTTTGTTAAGAGCTTGGAGACAGTGGCTGGCTATAATACTTGGCTGCAGCAGAATCAGGGCAGCATGCGAGGCAGGCTGGCTCCGCTAGCCCCAATCCCTTCCCCATTGCTCCCCATAATGTCACCCACCTCCCAGCCACTGTGCTGACCTAGAAGGGTCCCAAGTACGTATCGGTTCAGAGCGATGGGACACCAGTGGGTTATCACAGCTCAGTGAGTTACCACTTAGCTGAGCTGCTGTAACTGGTTAGCTTCGTGTAGTGTTATTGCATCAAACATGAGGCAAAACAGAGCCTACAATCTCTTTCAGTTAGGTTTAAACTAACTGCTCTCATGTCATATTTGCAACAGCRTCCCCCAGCTAACACACAGCAGCTCATTAAGTTCTGGTAATCCAACAGGATGCCTTTGAGTCCTTAGCTTGCATTTATAAAAGGTTTTAAGCTGCTATGCACACTCCTATACTAAGGATCAGCATTGATTCAGCTTAACCAGTTCACAACCTGAAGTGAGCTTCTTTGCTTTATTGTTAGTCATTGCCAGCAATCACTCACAGCCGAAAATGGTGCCCAGCCCAAGCGTGAGCGCTTAGCTTCCACAGGGACCCAGCCCACTGCCCATAAAACACAGATTCGGCCCTCCCTTTTGTGTTTCTTCAGCAAACGCCTCACACATATCCCCCGGCCTATCAGCAAATGGTCTGGCCTCTGGGCTTAGCCCCATTTTTTGCCTCTTTGCAAGATCCTTAGGTTTGAAAGAGTCTTCTTGTCATGTTAGACTCAACTGCCTTTTCTCAGGGCTGCAGGATGATCAATTTACATCATGCAAATTACTAGGGGTGGAGGTAAACTTATTCAGTGGTAGAAAAGGGCATTCAGATGGTTTCTTTTATGTTTTGTAGGTCATTTGCATCCTTATTCTCTGYCTTTAGGGCAACTCCCAGCAGGTCACACTTTATCTGCTGCAAAACAGATAAAAAACCTCCATCTCCACCCACCCCAATTCACATCCCTTCCTAATATTTAGCCTGTGTCTCTGAGACTTGCAAAATCCTACCCACCCTGATCATTTCAGACAGGCCACTCATTTTAATCTTCCTTAACACAAGAAGTGCAGGCAACCAGATCTGCAGCCTAGCTAGTAAGCTGTCCCAGCGATTTGGAAAACCTTCAGAAGAAGCACCAAGCTGGACCTCAGCATGCAGCGGGGCTAGGGATACGGAGATGTCACAGAGGCAGACGAGCCAATCCTCCTGTTTAATGCTGTGGCACTGGTGCCTAAACAACGCAAGCTGCATTTCAGAATCTCAAATTATCTTATATCTCTTGCTACCACCCACCCCAGTAAATGGAAACCAAGAAAAGTGGAGGCCCTTGCACAAGATTATTGGTTTACTGGACCTGTGGCAAATAGAAGCCAAGAGGCCCAATTTCTAAACTCCTCTCTCCAAGCCTTGACCCCCAAACGCTCTCACTGATGTCTTAGTTGTCAGTCCAGCACAAGCACACTTCCAAAGAAGGAGCGAAGAAGGAAAGCCAGCTGTAGTGTTGGATGAACTTAGTCTCAAAAGCACCAGCCAGACTGAGAACAGCCAAATAAAAATGAGGCTATTTGCTGCAAACCACTGATATTACAGAATGCATTGGTTCCGCTTAGGCACAAGGTTAGGATCTGTTGTTATATCGCTTTTCTTTAACATAACTATCACTACAAATCCAAAGACTCAGTTTATCCCTATTCTCTGGATGGAGAATCGAGGCATGACTTGAGAGCAAAGAGACCAGGGGCAGAACAAGCATCAAACCCACAGGGTAACTGCAACATTTTTCAGTCCACATGGCTGCAGTGGAAATGCTGCAACGACTAGTAACACAGAAAAGCTAACAATAAAGTAAATTGCAAAAGAAACTACTCACATACACTCTCTCTCTCTCGCTCTCTAGTTCTCTTTGCCCACCTGAAATCAAACAACAGTGAGGTAGTGCAGCACATCAGATAGGGCACACTCCTCAATTTAAGTGGCAATCTTGAGGATGGATTACCAACATCAAACCCTTTCTCAACACAGAGCAATAGGTTGCATCTCCAAGAGCATCCGGGCCACCACCAGAAACGGAAGCATACCAAAAATCTTCCAGAGCCCTAGCTGTTTAGGTGCAACAGCTTACATTTCTACATTTTAACCTTTTCTACTACACACTGCGTTATGGACTAGCCAGCACATGCTAAGCATTCTGCAAACACTGCAGAAAAAAAAAGTTCCTGTCCCAAAACTGCTTACAGTGAGGAGGTGAAGTGGAGGAGGCAGCCCAACAAAGGCAGATGGATATCTGGAGGGAATTTCCTGTGCAAGGAAGATGCAGTGAAATGCACAAAAACTCTCAAGGGAGATGCTAATCAACAAAGCCCTTACATGTAGGACTCATTTCTTCATATTTTTTATACCTGTGGGCTGTTACACCTTAGCCAAATTACTCAGAAGTCCTGCAGTTCAGAGCTACACTTCCACTACAGGTGTCAGTCTTCCACGGGGTCAGGATAAGCTTCACTCCAAACCTACCTGCGGCCAGAAAACCACAAGCCACATTATCCAAAAAGCCGAAGTACAGAGCAGTGCCTGGCCTGGTTCACGCGAGGTTCACTGTGAACCCCCAGGAGCCTTGCTGCTGCGCTGAGGGACTGAGCTCTTCATGCAGCAGCTTCTGATGCACGATTACATCTTGCCAGTCCCTATGGGATGCTGCAGCCAGTGTTAGGTGACCCAGTTGGACTGCAAGTGCCTCAGCCTTGACATCCTATCCTCCAGGAACGCACTTACACTGCCGGTCAGGGTGTATAAACACTGAGAACAGGCTCAAAGGCGTGAAGACTGCTCAGATGTTTAGGCTGTGTCCAAACAACTCTCAAGAGAGAAGACAATTCAAGAGCACTTGGTAGTGTAGCAGAGGCTCAAGCTCTCACTCAGTTTGGTCATCCCAGGCCACTAGCAAATACCCTGAACTCAGGTCCTCCTCAGCATGGTGCAGACACTACATGTGATTCATCCAGCCAAGCGCAGACCCTACATCCAAACCAGTCATCCCTGCTGCACTGGGAGTCAGTGCAGAGAGGCAGGTATTGCAGAAAGCGATTCATGCCATGCAGACATCTGCAGTAGGCCAGACTGCTCCCTGAAGAAAAAAACATTTCCCTCCACAGACTGTAAAAGGAGGCTGGAGGGGATGGGTTCAGTTGTAAATAATCACAACACAGGTCTCTAAACCTAGAGGAGCAAAGTTCCATGCTATAAATCAAAAATACAGTCAGGCAACAGCCACCAGCAAGGTCTGTGTGAACCACAGGCCTCAGCACGCTCAAGTTAGCCTTCAGCCCTTCTGAGACCCTGAGCATATCATCAGCCTGAAATCCTCCATCAGGCCTGTCCCTGAAAAGGCAAAAGGCACAGAACCCCACAGCACAAAAAAGAAGTCTGAAGGTTCACTGACCTAACCCACGGGGTACAGGAAAGCCCAGGAGGGCTTGTATCTCTGAGCTTACTAGTGCTGAAAGCTGTCGCCACTCACCTCATTTCCTGGGAAACCCTGGCGGGATCTGAGCTCCCTTCCAGACGCTCTTCCTCTCTCCTTTCTGCAGTCAACCGAGACCTATACAACGTTACAATAAAAGAAGTGTCAGTAAGCCAAACCTTGCCCCCTCCCTCCAACCAAAAAGCTACATTTCCTCAGTTCTTCAAAATAATGCTGCGCTGTGAAGCAATTACATATAAAAGCTGTTTTTCTAGTCCCCAAGGTTGTTCTGTTTAAAAACAGTTTGCCAGCTTAGAGCAATCGACGAGGTAGGCAGTGAAAATCCCCCAGCTAAATGAATTTAATTGCACGCATGGCATTACCTGCCACTCATGGGGAAGAGAAGGGAGTACGCCTGCTAGCACCCGAAGAGGCAGCACGCTTCTCTGCAGCTCTGAACAGATCAGCGACAGAGCCCTACAGTGCTACAGCCCATCCAACAACACCTTTAACAACCAAGCAACAGGGCACCAAAATGAGCGTGATGCCTCACTCAGCTGCTGAGGTCCCCCTAAGATGTTTAGTGTCAGCTATAGAGGAATCCATCAGACATATGAGGAAAAACTTCTTTACTGTGAGGGCAGTAGGCACAGGTTGCCCAGAGAGGTTGTGGAGTCTCCTTCTCTGGAGATATTCAAAACACGCCTGGACGTGATCCTGTGCAACGTGCTCTAGGTGACCCTGCTTGAGCAGGGGGGTTGGACTACATGATCTGCAGAGGTCCCTTCCAACCTCAACCATTCTGTAATTCTGTGATTCCTATATGGAAAAAGGCTTTTATAAATGGAGGCAGCATGCACAAGTTGTCCAAGAACAGCAGGGAGCCTGTTAGGATGAAGAGATGCCTTCCGCCACACCGGTGCTACACTGCTGACATCATCTGAAATGCGAGGCCACAGAGATCCCACCCCATCCCYCCCAAAAAAAGAAAGAAAAAGGAGAAAAAAAAAAAAAAACTCAGTGAAAATGGAGACAGTTAACGGAGATCAAAGATCTGCTTCTCCGAATGAGGAAACAGCATCTGGGTAGGTGAGCCTGGGGTACAGGAGACCTCCAGCTGTTGCACAGCTGCCCAGGACGCTCTGCTGGGGCAGGCTGCGGAGCCGGGAGGAAAAGGGAGGAGCAGAGGAACCCAGATTTGTGACCCAAAGCATACCCAGAGAATCCCCAGGCAGGCCAGGGCTTTTCCTAGGGGCGATCAAGTTCTCAATGAACGCTCACCCCCCCACATTACAGCCGTATCTTACACGACTGTGAGGTGCGCATGGATGGATATCAAGCTGCTGTTCGTGATGCCCAGCCCTGTCCTGGGCAGCAGATCTGACGGTCTGTTTTCTCCCACAAACTGCAGCGCTCCCTCCTCTTTTTCTCCCAGGCCATAGGACCCTTTTTAGGGCTGCCATATATCACACAGCCTCTTTGGTAGCATTAGCTTGAAACAGAGAAGGGTAATGGCACCTTCATTAACATCAAAATAGCCTCCTGGTTTGCACAACTAAATTTGGGAGAGTATGAGAAACATTCCTGAAGAATGGGACCCGGGGGAGAGACATCACTTTCTTATGGTCTTTTGGCCTCATTTAATTCCTCACCAAGTACTCCATAATTCAAAGTCCCCACTCTACCTTCAAATCCGGGATGCCACTCAAAACTGCACAGTAACGAACCAGATGCTAACGAACCTGGAGATATAGTGTGTTAACCTATTCAAGCCAACATTCGAGCTTGGTTATTTTAAGCTAGTGATCTAACTCAGGCTTTCTGAAACAGTGAAATAGCTACAGCTCCCCTTGAAAGATGAGGTTTCCAGGAGGTATGTGTGTGGGGGTGAACTCAGGACATCTACTTCAAAGTAGCAAATGAGGTGCTTTACTTTACGTAATGAACTTTGAAGACACTGTCCTAAACTGAGATACTGCTTAGCCTGCTAACAGCTGGCAACAATCCTTAGCGTTCAAACTGATTTGAAAAGTTGTGAATGACAATTTTAGGGTGCAAAATCAGATGAACTACTCAGGAAAGATAGCAAGTACCTTCAGCAGGAAAGGGGTACTAGCACTAATATCACATAGTAAAATTACCCTCACCTGTAACACAGATACCTAAAAATAACCCATGACCAAGCTTCACTTTTGAGATCACAGAAGTAAAGCTGTATCTTGCTGATAGGTGAGGGAAGGAAACACAGGTTACTGTAATCTTTCTAGGCTTGTTTTCTACAAACAGTATCAGCACTTGCATTTTCAATTAGCTCCTGTGGAAGTCCACAGGACTCTGTCTCTGAAAAGCCAAGCCATGAAATGTCTTAGACTGTTTGTTGCCCACATCCAACAAATAACTATGTTAATTCAACCCAGACTGTGCCAAGTCTGATGGTGTACTAGGTGAGCCAGAAATCTTCCCTGGCATGCACACCAAGATATTAAAATGAGCTTTTGAGGAATCAAGGAGCGAGACCGTACAACCAGCTGCAGCCAYAGCAGTTGAACTATTACTGCTCCCATGGAACATTTCCCAAACAATTCACATACAAAAGAGCTAGGCTTATTCTCAGTAGAAGTGGGCATCAAACACTGACATCAAGAATGATGATTAAAGACATTGAGTTATGAGGAAAGATTAAAAGAACTAAATATGTCTAACTTGGCTAAGCAATGAGTAAGAGGAGACATGATAAAAGACTCCAGGCATCTGAATGAAGGGAGTGGCACTGAATTAAAGAACTGAATAGTTTGGGTGAATAAAAATACCTTTCTGAGAAATGGATCCATCAGTGATCTCCCAAGAGATAAGGTACGAGCCTCATTTTGTAGGCATTTAAAACCAGTCGCTAGAACCTACATTTTTTGAGGAGAATTCCACATTGCCCTGAAGGGAGTATGCACAAAACTTTTCATCTCTGACACAGGATGCTATGAACAAAGTGTACAATGCCATAGGGAAGCACAATAAACTTCAGAAGGCAAGTGGCAAGTTTTTAATTCCATCTCACCCAARAAACAGCAATAGGCCTTTTCACTGTAAAATAAAAAATCCTTAATCTTATAACTAAGGCTTTCAATATCACCTATACATTGGACACTTTGCTGGGCGCAAAGTTTACAAGCAGGCAGGCACGAACAACCAAACTGATTTTCCTTCCTCATTTTTTCTTCAGTAGCCCTAATCCATAACATCTTGGGTAGCAAAGAGGAAAAYAACCACCAACCCATTCAAAACTAACAGGTCTGGGGGCCCTAAAAGTAGTCTACTGTTTGCACAAGTAATTAAATATACGCGGGGTGTCAGATAGCACCATTAGCTACCGCAGAAGCAACACCACAGCTTAAGCGGGACTGTGGCATTTCCAGAGACTGCAAACCGGGCAGCTATCCCAGGCCTGCACAAGCAGCTGAGGTCTGAGACAAGCAGAGTGAAGCCACCAGTCGGAAACCCGGAGGTCATCAGCTGCACAAAGGACGAGGAGGCAAGTTCTGTGACGATGGACCTCGCTGGAGTCAGCAGTCACAACGTCTCTCTCCTCCCCCCACCTCTCCAAAAAGTCACTGGCGCCATGACATGATGAGGTAACAAAACCTTGGGAAGCACTGAAGCAGCTGGCTCTGCCGAGACTGTACCCCTGGGGACAGTACTCTGGCACCCAAGGATCTGATAAGCTGTATAAAGATCAGAAGCAAGACCTAAGCTCTGAGAAAACTTCCTGGGATGAGAACTATACCTGTTGCACCAAGTTTGCCCCCAAAAGCTGTATACAATGCAGGCACACGTACATACCTACCCATATCCCAAAACTACGAAGCCAAAATCAGTGGATTTTGTCCAATTTTACACAGACTATGACCCTAAAAAAGGTCTTATGAGGTTCTCCTGAATATCTCCCCCAGCATGGACAGGGAAGCGTGTCYGGGGAAAGAACGAAGGAGTTACAATAGGCCAACAGTATTTACTGAATAAACACACCTGTGACAGTTAAGACAGRAGGGCAGAAAGTTTCTAGCGATATCCTCCACTACCATTTGATAAGCTATTTGGATATGCCTGGGGAAAGTCCGGTACTTCCAAAGGAAAGGATCTGTGCAGCACCCATCGCCAGCACGGGCAATTCTTCACAGCCACCCTCTAGCAAATACAACCATGGTGTTTATAATTAACCCACAAAAGTTATTTCAGGAGTTTCTGCCCTCGATATTCATGATGAAACTTGGTCATTGTAAGTCACTGGGTATGATTTACAAAGCTCTACAACGTCTCAGATTTGGGTACTTGAAAAACTCCTTCATCCTCAACAGGGAAAAGCCAAAACACACTTGCTGATGGTGCGATTCCAAATCATAGYTGAGTTCACATAACAGCTGTAAGTCATCAAATAGGTGGTTCTGTCACTTGTCCCCCAGTTCCACTGCCTCCCTTGTGCCGCTTGTAAGGCTCAGCCRACCTGGTGAGTCAATTCAGAGAAATCACTTCAGAAAACTAGCCGGGAGGGGAGTGAATAGTTTTCTTCTAATTAATTCCCTAAACCAGTTCAGTGGGGTTCAGACAAGTACTAGAAATCTTTCCCCTTTTGGCATGAGCTAGATCAGCTGAACTGTAACATGTGACCACAATCCAAGGCAACCTTTGTTTGCAAGACCAAGAGTGGATCTTTTTGATTTATTTATTTTTTCTTTCCCACAGCAAGCTCTTAAGTCTGTACTTGCCTTTCTCCATGGGAACAGGAGATCCACCATTTATTGACCGGTGAGTTTTACTGTGAAGTTAAGACAGGACAGTCACACAGAACTTGTGTGGGGTTTTTTGGTTTTGTTTGGGGGGGGGGGGTTGGAAGTATGTTGAGCATTTTAGTAGGCAGTGAATCTTCTTGCTTTATTCTTGCATGTCTCTTTGAGAGGCTTAAGTACAACATCAGGCAGCCAGATTCATTTTATATACTGAAAATATATTAATTCTACCCAATCTGAAAGTAAGGCCAATATAACAAGACCCATTCAAAGTGAAAGAACCTCTGCACTTACACTTTGAGATGAAAAGGGAAAAATAAAAACATCTGAAGATATCATTATGTCTTCTATCAAACCTTCTGCTTCTTATCTAGAATCAGCYGTTTCCATCACAACAGCAACACTGATGCCCATGATAACCAGGCTTGGTAGTGTTAGCGTCATRAAGAATTAAAGGTTTGCAGGTTGTTTTTAGACAACGACTTCCTTTCCTTCTGAAGTTAATTTAGGGTATCCCTGCTCCGGCCAAACTGCAGTTACACTCTGCTCTCATCACGCATTCAGACACACATACCTGACAGCCCTTTGGCCCCTCAGCTCCTCCAGCCAGTGTGGCGGGAGCGCAAGGCCCCCTCCAGGACCCACAACCTGCCCTCACACAAACAGGTTTGGGGAGCTGAAGAATGAAATGTAGGAAGTTTGACACGGGCAATTCCCACCGCAGGGAGCAAGGATAATTTTTTCCCCACTCAGCTGGCTGGTAAGAARCAATTGTCTCCCATCTGACTATTACACGGACAAGTTTCTGTGACCTGAAATAACAGCGGCTCAGGACATYGGCATATAAAATAAAACGGAGGGCAGCCTGGCACAGCAGCAGGCRGAGGAGGTCCTGGTACAGCAGTACACCATTCACCCAAACGCGCCGCGCTGAGGCAAGGGGTGATGGAGAAAGGTGAGGCCGAGTACAGTCGACTCACTACCACCACGGTGAGGGGGGCAGGAGGGCAGTCATAACCCAAACCAAAAGCGTGAGCGTCTCAGGACCGCGTCTGCACCCACGCAGCCCTGCTCCGGGCAGCTCGGTGCCCAGCATGACCATAGCTTGCTCCTGAGCTCCGGCACTTCCATGTAGCCTGTGTGGAAACAGCTTTTCAAAACCAGGGATTGGACAATTAATGACCTATACAGAAACCCATTTGTTGTTACTCCTTTTTGACTTGCAAAAGTGTCAACAGCAAAGTCAGCAGGAGAACTGATTCGCACTGCACAACTTCCGGCCAGCCTGGGGAAACGCTCATATTTCGGTTTCTCCACCACTGAAAAAGGGTGGTGGACCTTCCCTGGGACACCCGGTGCAAGCCACCACTCCTAGCAGAAACCACCATTAGTCCCAGCCAGAATAGCAACTTCTGTATTCCTCTGTTGTTAGAAAAATGTAGCAGGTGCTTTTTGATGCTTAGCAGAGTTGATTGCCAACACAATCCTAAGAGTATCCTGTTCTCCACTAAACCGAGACTCGGGATACCTTCAGAGCTGCCTGGGAAAGATACGCTAATGTATTCATGTGGACAGCAAAGACACATGCACAAAACCCAGATGAATATGCATATTGGCAGGGAAGCATCTTTTGAGAGATGACAGGGAAATAATAAAAAGCAGGAACTGGCAAGGAAGGCCCATTCAACACCAAGGCAAATCAAAAGATAACCAGCCCCAGCACATCCTCCTCCCCTTCAGTTCTGCGCTRTGTCCCAGAGGGATCCTTTAGTGAAAGCTCAGGGAGGGATGTGTTTTCTAGGAAGAGGCTGAGACCCAGGAACGACCAGTTCTCTGTGTCATTCCTAAGAAGTGCAGTTTCTCACACTGACACACACATTTTAGTATCTAAGTCAATCTCCACTGCTGGTCAGCAGAGGCTTTACTGGCAGCAGTTTTTCAGAGGACATTTTCCAAATGCTTATTCAGAGCTTCCCACAGCAATCCCAATTCTCTCACACTATAATAATTGTTATTCTATTTTTGTTTGGGATCTGAAAACACGCCAGGGAGGAACAAGTCCTTTTTGGGTAGCTGCCGGCGGTGATTTGGCGAGGGGAGCTGGGAGGACAGGCACCTTCTTTCACACTGCTGAACAAACAGCAGCGAATCAAAGGGCGATTTCTCAGCGGCGACGACCTTGCCAAGAGTAGTCCATATGGAGAGCTTGCCGTGACGGTGCCCCAACAGCGTCTGCCTCCAGGGACGAAGAGGGAGAGCGACTCTGCCTTCAGGAAACCCACGGGGCTGCTCACTGATTCACGGGGCTATCGACGGGGAGCACTGGATTTCGTTGTTCCCAGGATGGGAAAGCAGCTCTCTCTGGCTTCTCTCTTTAGCTCCCCTGAGTATGAAGCAGACACACTCTCTTTTTGCAAAGATCGAACGAGCAGGAGCGCTACGTAACAGCCCTAAGTGTTGTTGTTATGAGCCTGGAAAGAGTTACTCTGAGGCTAGCAGGATTTCTGCTTTCCCAACACTGGTAGGGGTGAAGAATGCAAGTGACGCAGCAGCATCCTGGCGGGGAGAAGAGGGGATAAAAAAAAAAAAAAAAGTAAAGCTCTTTGGATGAGATTCAGGATGACTACACTTTTACTGTAAGTGTTTAGTAACTCCGAGTCACATAACCCTTCTCTGCCCACTTTGGGGCCATGACACACAAATTACAAACTACAAGGAATGTTTCACACATACACTCACTCACACCTGAATCTTGTGTCCAAGGGAGGACAACAAAATATAACAAATTAAGTTGCGTTTCCCATTTAATAGAGACTGATCACTATTTATTTAACAATTTTAAAGTGTTATTTTAGCCTTCCAGGTTTGTGTGTGTTCAGAGGCTGTTTCTGGGACGCGAGCCAAAGTCGATTAAAGCAACTCGGAATCGGGAGAGGGAGGGAAAAGCAAAGAGGAAGAGAAAAGAAAGGCGAGCAGGCAACGATTCCCAGTGCGGGGACAGCGTGAGGTCTCCAAAATCAAAACGGAAGGGTAACTGGCAGCTCCGAGCGGCAGAGTTGAAAGGAGTCAAGCGGAAAACGTGGATGGCGGGGGGGAAAAGGCATGGAGAGAGGGCTTCCCTCTCCTGCTAACGAAGGCTAGGTGGTTGCACCAGAGCCGGAGGAGTCAGAGCAGGTACAAAGACTGATGCAGCTTCGTACTCGCTGCTTTTGCAGCGCTGTTACCTTGCTCTGAGCAAGCAGAGCCCTTCGCCAACACGTGCCTTCTCTCGCAAGGGAGATAAGCAGGTGGAAAACAAAGCAGCAGTAGCCATAAACTCATAAGCTCCCTTAGCGCAACCATCTGTCCAGCTCTTTGATTTTGGGTGACATCCTGTTACTCATCCGCACTTGCGTCAGGTGCTCCTGTGAACCTTTCAAAATGACGCCAGGTAGCAATGTTTGTAAATCAACATCCCCTCCCGCCTTCTTCAGCCTCACCTGCCAGCGTGTTTTCTCCACCTCGGGTACAGTGAGACATCTTGTTGGGGGCGTTCCTTCTCTTCACTCAAAGCCAGGCAGGCCAGAACAAATCTCCTGGAAATTTATCTACTTCTTATGCAGCACTGCTTTTCTTCTCCACTCCAGATAAAAAGGTAGCTTCTCTGGATCCCGCCTATGCCTTGGTGTGCCCAGATCACACTCCTCCCAAGAAGCACTTTAAAACAACACTGAATGCCTTGCTGAAATCAGCTCGGAGCAGAAGTAACGACCTTGGGGGGAGAAACGACAGGGCTTTCCCACAGCAGGATGCCCCAGGCAGATACTGAGCAGGCAAGGCTCTGAATCCGCCAGAGAGAAACTTTTAAAGGAGAAATGACCACAAGATTGATTATCTACTTGGGTACAAACCCTGTTTGGTATTCACCTGCTCAACATRCAGCGCAGGAGCAGTGACCCTCATACAAACGTGTTGACAGAAGAACAAAAAAATTAAACATCATCTGGTGGGTACCAGGCAGGTACCTGGAAGTCCTGCACTAACCGCTGTCCCCTGTGCATGTCCACTAATGCATGGCATGGCCTTTTCTGGATGGCTGGCACCTTGTCTGGCCTTTGGGATCCATGGCTTTGCCACCCCAATCTGGGGTGAATGTCACTCCCCCAATTCGGAGGTGACTATTCACCCAACAAGTACCTACCATGCTTCCTCCTCTGCTCAGATGAGATGATACAAAGCACAGGACAACACCAGAAGCCCCTTACTGACTAGGAGGCAGTGAAGCAGCAGAGATCCAACAGAGAAAGGCAGGAGAAGAAAAGATGTCTTCTGCAGGGCTGCAGCACTGACTTTCTTAAAGCCTGGCAGAAGAAAAAGAGGCCACAATTGGCTGCAGTGGGAGAGAACAGCAGAAATACACATTTTCGAAAGGAAAGGTGCCTTTGAGTACCACAGCCTGAGCCTAGATAAACCCTTTGGCAGCTCAGACTGCAGCAAATGCAAAACAAAATGGGATGCTCAGGGAGCTGGCTGAGGAACTGAGCACCAAAACAAGAAGTTCAAGGGCACAAATTTGTTAAGAAATGCAATCTTCTCTTTTTGCCTCTCTCTCACACTCGATTGCTCTGAAGTTATAACCACAACAGCCATCAGGGCTGATTCTGGGTCAGGGGCACCCCTCAACTTCCCACCTCCTCCCTCCATCAGCACCTCCATTTGCCCCCACATTGGCGTTTCCTGACCGTTAAGGGTCCTGTGCTCATTCACACTCCTATTGTCACTGTTATTTCTCCAAATCTCTCTCAACTCTTTTAAGACAGGTAGAGGTGAGATGAGGTGAGACAGATGGTGGCTAAGGGGAAGTCACTCCAGACACGCAGCAATTGGTCTTGCAAGGCACAGAGGGTTGCAGAGGTACATGGCTGGTTGAGCAGAAAACACTGCTAAGGTATCTCCTGTTGCCCACCTCCCTTGTCCGGGTAAGTAGGTTTCCTTCCCATGAAGGCTTGAACAGTCCCTCAAGGCTTGGAACAGATGAAATGCAGTGTTCAAATGCTAGAAACAAACAAAAATGCCATAAAATCAAATGCCAGGCCTCACCAGCTTGGCTAATACAGCTAGTAATRCTGCAGATTGCTAAAGCTACAAATGATAGCATTGGAAGCATACCTGCTACTTGCTGATATAGGTTTAAAAAACTTGGCTCAGACAATAACCAACTCATTTCACTTTCACACTAGCAAAGTAAACGTTTTATCAGTTAACACAAGATCCCTCTTTTGCCCGTATCAAAACATAAAAGCCTGCTTTCACTAGCAACTTTCTCCACTGTCTGGTCTGCAGCCTACAAGCCACAGTAAGACAGCTGGCTTGTGGTGTTGAGCAATACTTATTTGCAAGTATAAAGAGACAGTTCTTACTAGTTGCTTAATAAAGGTCTGATTCAGAGCCCATTGAAGTCAATGGGAGTCTCCAATTTCTTTGGATTTGGGCCTATGAGAACAAGGCTGAGCCAGGGCTACGAACTCTTGCTGCAAAGGAGCCATTAAGCTCCAGGGGCTCTTAGGTCATGGCTACCTGCTACTCCAAGCAGATGCGGTTTCTCAACACTCGCATGCTGATTACCAAATCTGCTGTCAGTCTGGGGCTGGCAGGCAGCAAAATGTTAGATTTTCTCCTTCTGCAACATAGGCACAGGGAGATTAAGAGAAGAAAATCCACATTAGCGACTAGTCCCCCAGACACCTCTTCAGGTGATCACAAACCTAAATCTCCAGCATTGCTCCTGCAGCCTGCAAGGCTTCTTTCCCTATAAAAGTCCCTCTTTCCAGTAGGTGTGTGTGRGTTTCTGCTAAAAGGAATGGAGAATTTCTGGTGAACGTGGGTGGAAAGACAGATGCAGACCTGGGGCCTGAACCAAGTGTGAACCAACATTTCCACAGGGGTTCAAATGGCTTTTGATCAAGCCCAAACAGAGTGAAAGAGCACACACACCAGTGAGAACCCTGCTGAAACACGCAGGTCTTGAGAGCAACTTTTTAAAAATGATTATGGGATGAAAACCCACAGAAGAAGGGAGCCAAAACACAAGGAGTACCAGAGATAAGGCAAGATGCACTGACAGTTAGCAATAACTCTGACACCTGTAAGAGCCAGGCAAAAGGGCAGTACGCAGCCAGGGATTTAAGCAGCCACAACCACTTGGACAATCCCAGTAAACTAATTAATGCAAGCATACAGGTGTACCAAGGACATAATGACCCCATCCTCCAGCGAGGTTTCCAAATAAGACCTCAGCGTGAGTAGCTGACGGAGGACTGCCAGCCGCAACGCTGCTTTAGGCAGAGGAAGGTCAGGCACGGAGCAAGYAGGCCATCGTAGGGCACCACAGCACCGTATGCGCAACCCTCCCCGGTGCCTGGGCTGCCCGCCCAGCAAGACAGGCATCGGCGCGCCGAGCCCGCCCTGCAAACCCCGGACTGCGGAGGCATCACAGCCTGATCCTGACCGAGTTTCTTGACCCTCAGAGCTGCACAGTCCTCACCCACAGGGCAGAAAGTTCAGCGTTGCTTGCGCTGCTGAGAAACCCTGAGCTGGTACTGCCTCGAGGGCCAGGCGGAGGCTTCCTCGCTGCCTGAAAGCGGCAAGCACTGTTAGCATACGGACTCCATCGCGGTATTGCTGCAAAAGGAGTTTCTTCTTCCCACGGTGGATGGGAAAGTCGGGCAGAGACAGTGACCTAATGCAACCTGGAAGCTTCACAGCTCCTGTTAGTCCCATATTTATGTATGACACACGCTGCTGTACAGAGAAACACCTTGAAAATGCAGGGCAAGGGTGATGCTAACAAATACCATGCCTGTGCACAAAGGAGCGACCAATGGGCTATACGCTGCCCACAGCAGCGCTGCAAACTGCAAATCTCCGGGTCATGTCAGGGCAAGCGCACTCTCCTGCACCCATGCAGCAAGCCACTACTTCACCAGGGACAGGCGCTTTTCAGTCCCTGATCTCAGCTCAGGGTTGTCTCTGAAAATAAGCACAGGTTTCTGATGCCTACTTTAAAAAGAGAGCTCATCTCACTAACAATTTTTGGAAGTTCCGCAGAACACTGAGGAAGGTAAAACATGGAAAAATGAGCCACAGGCAACCCTAATCCAAAATTCATATGGGGGCTGGGGATGCAAGTGGTCAAAGGAAAGCAAATGGAGCTGAACTTAGGAACAGACACAGCAAACCCAGACACACTATTCTGCATGCTTTAAAAGTGCAAACTTTTAAGTAACCATAGTAAATGCTCCAGAGTGCACACAGTTGTAAATGCCAAGATCAAGGCATTGGGAATCCTTCCCTTACATGAGCAACACATGCCAGGACAAGCGGCCGCTTTCCTGACTTCCAGGCTGCAGAGCACAAGCGGCACAGAGCTAAGCGTAACTTCACAGAAGTAACACTTTCCCTGCATAAACAACAACCGGCTTATGTTACACAAAGACTTGGATTCTTCAAAAGCATTGAAGGAAGCAYGGGACAAGTCCTGTTGAAATTCTGTAAGACCCTTAGAAAAACAAAACAAAACAAAACAAACCTCAAATGCTTGAGATTCTCCATGCCCTTAGCAAGCATTTGAGAAATAAGGACTTTCAGCATTGCCCAAATTACCCTCTAGACTTTGTACAAGCTGGGTCTTCTGTGAGCCCAAAGGAAAGTTCCCGTGATGCCACTCCTCTCACTCACACAACCCCAACTTGACTGACCACATCTAAAGAGCTCTAAAACTCTGCTGTCAAAAAGTCACACTATCCTAGCACTGTCACAAGTTCACTTTCCGGGCAAAAAGCATTTAGTGGTGATTTCCTTTAATGTTAGGCAGCGTGTAGGAACTGCCTAGGGAGCATTCAGTTGTTCTGCTGGCCAAAAAGTCTTTCCTCCTTTAGATCACATTCACGTGTGACAAAACTCGCACATGCTGTAAACCTGTCCACTTCCTGTATGATAGCTCTTTGCTTCAAGCTTCGTGCTCAAACCTCTCTGGGTTTTCTTTACTCAGTGTGTGTGTTTCCTGCAGTCTGTCCAACGTCTTTGCCAGTTGCTTACCTCTCTGCAGTATGACTTTACAATTGCATTTGCATTTTAAGCCTCAGCCTGTTAACCTTGAAGAGGCTATGAATAGCAAGTTTCTTTTCTTCATCTTTACTGTAACCCTTTTAAGATAAATTACCTTCTTTTATTTTTAAATCAACCTAGATAAATACAAATCAGATTCAGTGCTTCCTTGCCAGCGTGTCACAATCAAGCTCTTTTTTCGAAAAGGGGAATTTTAGTATCAGCTAAAGCTAGTACTGAAACCTAGAAGTTCATAGCAAGGATCACATCTGCATTCTTTCAGACATCTGGCACAGAGGCTGTGCTCAGCTCCATACAGGAGCGCTGCAAAGCAAGGGAACCCTAACAAACATGGGGAAAGGTCTGTAGCCTACCAAAAAGATCAAGCATATCCAGTAGGTCTGCCTATCTATCATCTTCCTCATCAAGGTACTTTTACATCCTCCTGCGATTTTAAAACCCAGCACACACTATTTTAGCTTTGATGCTATGCTTTTATATTATCAACCAACCTGTATCAGAATATCCTTTCTTCTTGCAGTAAAATCCTTCTTTTCCCTCAGGGATACAACTGGTAAAGCAGAATAAACTAGGCATTTAGCATTTAATCATAAGCATAAGGTGTAAGTATCAACTTGAATCATCTAGGCTTGCATGGCTTGAGAGCATTCCCACCAGCCGCAGCAGGGAGCAAGCGCTAGCCAAGTAACCTCACTGTCAGAGGGCAGTTGCAGGGGTTTTTGGTTTAGGATTCATAGAGGAAGAAAATCATAAGCTTGCACCACAGCACAGACTGACCAATTTGTGGTTAACTAAACCACTCCCAAAAGTCAAAAAAGCAAGTGCAACGCAGTATGTTGGAAATCTAGACTCAGAATGACAGGAGACAACCCTGCAGTGTTCGGACGCCCAGCTTCAGCCAGACCCATGAGGGCAGCAGCCAGGAGCACACCAGAATCTGGACACAAGGACTGCAGAAACGCTGGGCCAGAAGGGACTTCAAACAGTCATCTAGCCCCGAACCCCCTTTTGGTTTATTTGTCTTCATGCCACTCTCCAAGGCAACAGCAGCTTAGTTCCTGCCAAGAAGGAAGCCAGACTCAGCTGCGATTCCCAGCTACAAGACCCATTCGCCCTACCATCCGGGAAGAACTGCTGTGCTGCTAACAAAACATTTTCTAATACTTTTTGGGCCTGCTCCAGAAGCATTCATTTCCCCCACCACCACCTCCAGGCGCTGGAACTTATACTTTGAGAAATACTAGCCTATCCCATTGCTATGAGGCACAACCGAGACGATGCACCGAGAGAGACTGTCTCCAAAATCACTTCCTAATATGTGATTTTCTTCTAGTCCTGTCCTCCAACAGACACGGAGAAAAACTGAGGGCTGTACTCTTTATATCACCTTCCTGCACGTCTTGAATCTGTTATATTCCCTTCAAGCCTCGATTTAAAAGAAATGTTCAACCACCTGTCCTTTCYCTGCCCTCTTTCTTTCCTCCCACATGCTATCAGTTGTCAGGCAAAGCTGCGCAGCCCGGTATGAAACAATTTTTGGTACACTTTTAGGCTTTGTTTTCTTACATTAATATCAGCTCCTTGTCCCAATTCACACGGTGGACATATAGACCACATGATGAACTGCAGCACAGGGAACCTGAGGAGAGTAGAAATACCTGGCTCCATAATTACTGTTGAGGATGCCATCCCATCAAACCGTGGCCTAACACTTGCTTTTTTTCTAGGTCTAGCTTTTGCAAATCTTCCAGCTGTTTCTCAAAAGCAAAGTTTCCCAAATGGAGGTGGCTTCTTCCTGAGCTGCCTGATTTCACATTAAAAGTGCAGAGGCTAACACTGGATGCTGTACCCAATCGAGACTTCATATGACAACTGAGACTGAATTATTACCTTCTCTGCTTTCCTGTGGGCTATTCAAGAACTGCCTTTCTTGTAACAGCATCAGCCTGTTGATTAATGATCAGTTTTTGATTCACTGTAGCTCCCGCATCCCTTTCTGCAGTTAATCAGTTATTCTTCATTTTGGATATGTACATCTGATTTCCAAGTGCTCTATTTTACACTTGTCTTTATTGAATTTTCATCTTCTTGTCTTCAAAGCACCTTGGCAGCTCATTAAGACAATTTTAAAAGAGGATACTGTCACCTAAGGTACCTGCAGCGTCTCTGGTCATATTCCAACTTCTGTATCTTTTGTTGCAGTCTACCATACAATTCACTAATAAAACCAGATCCAACAGACCCCTCAAAAGGCCTTCCTGGTCTGACAGCATTTTTTTTTTTTTTTTTAAACATAAAGCTTTTTAAGTACCCACTTTGTGATGGTTTCATCTTCAGCATATCTCCCTAGTTTGCTTATCAGGCTGTCAGGATTTTCTCAAGAACTACTCAACAACTTTCAGCACTTTTTTTTTTTTCTTCTTTTTTTAGGTAAAGTCACAACATATATCAGAATTGGTATGAATTTTCCTGGTAGCTCTGCAAGCCCTCCATCCCTCAGGAGAACACACTGCACCAGGAGGTATCATGGTTGAGAGCTGGTAACTCAAAGGATATGAGGAAAAACTGAAGGATTCTGCAGTTATTTGAAGTTTTCTTAAAAGTCCTGGACAGATCAAGCAGATTATCAAATCTACATTAACGACCAAAACCACAATTTTTCTTCAAGTCTTGCCCTCTCTTACACTCCTTTTCACTGATCTGCTGTGTCTTCATTGAGATTTCACTTGGATGAAGGAGCTTACAAAGTGCTGCAGGAGCTTACAAAGAAAAGCTCTGATCCAAAAAGGGTTAATGATGCTCCTCCGTGATTTTTAAATCATAAATATAATTTCCACTTGAAAGTGGAACACTGCATTTAAAAGGAGCAACGACTCTGAAGGGAATGTAGGACTTAAAGGAAATTAAAATAAAATAAAGGAAGCAAGGGGAGAAAGCAAAATAACACTTCCAGAAAGTTTTCCAAAGGAAGTGAGTAACCACTTGTTATTAAGTGATAAATCACAGGCCTCGGGAAGTGGCATTGTCTGTGGTCTATTTTTAATGAGAAAACACCCATGTCACTAGCATGAGGGCTGAACATGCTGATGGGATGACTTTGTGGACAGTGGTAGCATTCACTAGTAACTATGATTTCATTCCTGTCATCCCCACCACTTATCAGGAACCAAAATGGCATGAAAAGCAAGTGCCTTGGAGAAGAAGAAAACCTCAAAAATGCATCCAGGACAACAAACAAGGACTACTATTTTCCAGGGAAGGAGAACACAAGGAAACGCTAGAGATCATGAGAGGGAACCAAGTCACATGTGTTGTCCTAGGGCTGGTTTGCTTTTATTTTCCGTGAGCAAGGGACGCGCTTGAAGCCACAGCCGACGCGCCTCACTGTCACCTCTCCCCAGGAAGCAAACCCGTGACAACCTCTGCAGCCTCCAGCAGGATTTAGGAAAGCGTCTCCCACACGCGTGTGCATCCTCTGGGGTGTCACCAAGCTGCGGGCTTCACACACGCAGCAACGGACGCAGCCTCTCAGCTGCTTTTCCCCGGGGGCTGCTGCAAAGACAGAGCTTTCCGAGGAAGCTCACGGGTATTATGGCACCGGCACCTTACGCTGCAGCTCCACCGAGTCTGACACAGAATACTTCAAAGCCGTAATTAGCCTCATTTTATTTCGATAATGAGCCTCAGATTCCTGTGGCAAAGTGACTCAGGCCTGCAAGCTGACTGGTAGGAAGGCACACGGGTGCAGAAGGGCCGTGCCAGGGAAGGAAAGCAAAAGTCAGCTCAGCTAGCTGCAGGCTCAGCTGCAGGCACAACCTCAAACCATTTCCAGTGAAAAGAAGGAATCTGCTCTTCCACTGAAAGCATTCGGGCTCTTGCCATCGCGCTCGCTTGAGAGCGGTTTGGCTATGCAGAACAATCCAGCAGCGCTAAACGAAGCGAACCGAGCGAAGGACAACCCTTCCTCGAGCAGCATTCCTGGGATGGATGGGGAAGGGCAGGGCACTGCAGATAATCTCCGCATGCCTCTCGGCCTCCACGTACGGGAATACAGGATACAAACCTTGCACAAAACACACTCTGCGCCTCCAGGGACTTTCTGATCAGAGGGAAGATGCCTGGGAGTGACAAGCCAACGGGAGGCAATCGCCGACGTTTGCGCAAGTCAATTTGCTGCTGTTTATTCCATGATTCAGAACCACCAGAGTGACCAAGAGCTGTCAGACACGCTGCCTTCACACAGCAAACCTTCCTGCAGACGGGAATCGCAGGGATCGTTCCTGGCACCTTACACGAAGCATGACCGGCTCTGGAGCACAAATCGACCGCGTTTTTTATTGGGGAGCAGCCCAGGCCACAAAGTGCAGCGGCAGACCCATGTTCCTCCGAGAGCTCGGAGGAGCCTGCCAACGCTGACCAAAGCCCGTGCTCATCTGCGTATCACACATCTCTCACACACGTAATCACACAAAAACACACACGCACCCACTAACTTCTRAGCTGTATCAGTAACTGGTAGGAAAGTATGAATGGCACGCTGATCTGGGCAAAACATTCAGCTTAAACCACCCGAGATGGAATGTACTGCATTATTCTTAATTTCAAAGAYGCTTTACATTGCAATTCTAAATCTTAGTTTTCACTGACCTGATGCAAAAAGACTATAATTATTCAATTGTTCAATTATTTCTGACATTCTTTCCATAGATGAGGTTCAAGCCTTTTTCTTCCTTCCTTTTAATAGGAATGAAACCCCACAGTTTGCAAGAGATTTTATAATACGCACACACACACTTTACTGTTCTAAAACAGTGCCTGAAAGCATTTGTTTGATGATTTTTTTTTTCTCTGTAAAACACCATCCTGCTGGTCTCATTTATTGTGTGGCATTTTGCAGTGAAGCGTAAAAACAGTATTAATCATAGCTCTGAAAAACACAAACTTCTTCCCTGAGGTTTAAAGTAACCATTTGGAAGGAAAACTTCCAGGAGCCAGCAGGACTGACAGGACTGGAGACTGAAGTCCCTCTTTTCAAAGGCCAAGTGTATCCCAATATATCCCTTGGACAGCTGCCTTAAGCCAAAGTTATAATACTTTATTCTTTCTGGTTGTCTGCGGATCAGTTCAAGTAGCTAGAAGGACATTTGGTACAAAATCAGGACAAATACCCAAAGTGAATGGGGAGGTTCAGCGTGCAACTGTGTCATAAAACTAATGGGTGGCTTTAGTCCTAACTACAGCTTTTGCAAAGGTAAACATCTGAAACTTCAGCTCTGGTCATGTCTCCCACTTCCAGGATGCTGCAGGAAYTGTGGCCCCAGCAACCAGGTAAGTGGCCTTCTTGCCTTGCAGGCAACACTCAAGCATCCCACAACCAAGCGTCGGCATTCACCCTCGGCAGACATCGTTGCTTCAGCAACAATCAGAAATGCAGAAATCTGAAAAGRCTTTGTCAAAMAAACAAACAAACAAAMAAAAGTTATCATCCTAAAGTTTTCTGGCCAGACATCATTTGAGAATATTACCTTCTACATAAATCAACCTCTTTCTCCACTTCTGCAGTTTTAGCACTTCTTGTGAACAGAAGAAGTGGCTTCTATCAAAGACGAAGTTGAGAAAAAAAAGCCAGGTTGTTTTCTACATTTGATGCTTCCGCAAAGATTTGCAAAAGGTTTTGGAATCTCTTAGCTTAGGAGGTAAAACATTAATAATTTAACCCCCCCCCCCTTTCAAATTAAGAAGAGCTTTAAAAGAAGCTATTGAAAGAGAAAAACCATCAAGCCTGCCTCTGCATCCAACTTAAACATGAATATTTTCTCTCAGACCCAAAAAGTGGTTTCAATGAGCTGGCAACCAAGGAATTCACCTTTTTCTTACTAGCCCTTCCACCACATTTGCTCTGCTGCCACTATCCATTAATCTTCCACTCAAAGCAATCAAACATCAGGACACACACTGCATGCTGAGCAACGGGCACAGTTCACTGTTCGGCTGAATATTCCCCCAATGTTCAGCAGTCCAGAAAGCCAGAGGTTGCCAGAGCTAGGGGTAGGGATGGTGCAAGCAATCACAAAACATCTCACAGGGTATGCAAAACATTTGGTTATATTTGCTTTCCTCCTCTCTCAAGTTATCAGTTTGTTTTTTTTTTAACTTTGCAAGTTAAGATAAGATCAATCAAATGCTTCAGGCTAAAGGCTGACAGCAAAAAGGTTCAATTAATAATCTGGCTCTCTGGTTTTTCAGCATATGGTACAACTGTGTGAGTATATTCCTGGGCTTCTCACCTTCCTTTAAAGGATCAGGCATTAGCTGGTGGAGTAGCTTGGTTTTACAGCCAAGTGCTTTGCTCCTCAAGGCAATTCCTATGCCCCTGCGCATTCTGAATCTTTTTTTTTTTTTTTTCCCTAGCGACATTAGAGAGCTCTTCATCATTGAGAAAAGCCTTTTCAGGCCCAGAGCGCAGGGCCTCGAGTTGGCTAGCACGCAGGAGTGATTGATGGGGGCAACGTGTTGGCAAAGGTTCTCTGGAATGAAGCAGCCTTGCAGGCACCAGGCAGAAAAGGGAAAAAAAAAAAAAAAACTATTGTTTTAGAAAAGCAAGGGAGGAGAAAAAGAAAATAATCAACGATCAACCTATTTCTCCTTAATCAACAATCCCAGACTTGTGCATGATGAAGTTCCCTACTCATTTGAAGCATGTGTGCGCATCTGCCCACCTCAGCTACTGATACGGTTTCTTATCACCGCGTTTCATTCTTTTCCATTCTCGCAAGAGCCTTGCAAGGTAGAAAAGGGATATTATCTTCACATTTAAGAGGCAAAGAAAGGCTGACTGGGATAGGTCTATGTCGCTATCAAGGTTTTTGCAAGAGCAGTAGCAATGTGGCAGCCCAAGATCTAGCGCAGCCTCCACAAACCCTGCCGGGGACCCCAGCCACGAAGTCAGCAGCGAGCCTGTGCACAAGTCCCTGCCCTGGTATCAAGGTAGCTAGATGAAAGCACACTCAGATACGTCCTAAGGCACCACAACCACATCTCGAACTTCCATGCAGGTGTGCAGGAATGACTAGTCCAAATTTGCAAAGAAAAAACGCAGAGACCAAGAAAAATTATTTTCCCCCATACCCACGACAAGTACTGTAATGTGCCGCTGGTCCTCCGGGACACAGAGCTCGACCAGCTGAGCCCAAGGAGATCTGAGCACTGATCTGAATCCTTGGTGCTGCATCATCAGACTGCAAAGCCCCATTAACCTCGCTTAGTACTTTTGCCTGTTTCCCTGCACAGCTGAACCACTGAGCTCAACAACCCAGGGCTGAAGCCTGAAAGCCCCAAAGCAGGAGCCCGCTGGCCTCGGACCCGGCCCGAATGCAGGGCAGCGCTGCGAGGCGGCAATGCCGCCGCTGTCCCGCTTCCTCGCACATCTGGACGCTCAGACAACCGGAGAAATGCTGCTTCCAAAAGCCAGGACACAGTCATCGAGGTTGCCTCAGCCACGTCTGCCCATTACTATGCAAACAAAGGAAATTTAGTTACCCACTAAAGAAATTATAACCATCCTGAGGCAAGTCTTGCTGTCAGTGACTTTCAGGGCTGGCTTAATTCACCCATGACTTGCAACAGCAGTTGAGAAAATTGGAATTATTCTTGTTCTTTCCACTGGTATAGTTTTGGACAAGCAACATATGTAAATACTAAATCAGAGTGCAATCTTATTTCTCTCCAAAGGATATTTAAATATGCCCTTTTCTTTAGGGGGAAAAAAAAAAAGAAGAAAATAAGGAGGGACTTCACAGAGGAAGAGATATCCAAAACCTATGTGCCGATCATGCCAGCTGACCAATGACCAGTGCCATCCTCCCACAGCTTTTTCAGACAGTCATGAACTTGAAATTTATTTTGTCTCCTGCTCTGAGCGGTTCCTAAACAGTGTGAACTAAATATTTATACAACAGGGACCGTTTGTTTAATTTTCAATCTGTACTTGCTGAAGTCCAATATGCCAAGATCCTGAAATGACAGCTGATTACAGAACAGCCTGAAAACCAGGGAGAGGAGACCCTGACACTTAACAGACCTTTCATCTGTTGTTGTTTTGGGTCGCCTTTCGTCTTTGTCACCGTTACCGCTGCTAGCCTTAGTCTTCCACACCTCACTTTAGCACAGCAACACACAAGCGTCCATTTACCCAAAAGACATGAAAGCCTCCAGATCCGGTTTGAAGAAAGCAGCTTGTAAGCAATGCTCGCGACTGTCGGGTGAAGGGGACGTGCCGGTTTTCAGTGGATCACAGAGCTTCGTCTGAAGGAACAGGCTGTGTTGCAACAGGCGCAAAAAAAAAGCGAGGCACAAAAATGCCTCACTCCAGTATTATATTTGCCTTTAACRGCTCTCCCTACGGGAGGGCCTCCAAAAGTCCAAGCCTACACAGCTAATCCACTGGAAGTCATCTGCAGCACAGACTTAAGTCCAACTCACACGAGTACTAGCCTGAACTATCCCTTTTTTCTTGGATTTAGCAATGGGGTTTTTAATTTAGCATAGTGTCCACTCCACTGGTACAACCAAGTCCTCCAATATCTAACAGAGTAACTGAGGATGCCCAAACTTTGGGGGCTAATTGGATAACTTGSCAGAAGTTGAAAAGACACTTCCATCTGCTGTCACACACTTACTGAAAGTTAGCCAAGTTTAACAAGTTACACTGCACAGCATTACAGCACCTTTGCACATATGGTGTTACACCATCTTACAGGTGAGCCAAAAAAGTTATACTGCACTTTAGACATGGTGATTTCAACTATTTATTCATCCTATAAAGTTATGTGTRGGTACAGTTAAACAGTCTCGAGAGTCTTCCATTTGTGATATAAACGGAGACTCAACCACTGCTGTCACATACTTGGGACTTAGCTCCAAACACAACGTGAGGACAGAGCATCACTGCACAGGTTTGCTGCGAATGCTTTCGCACCTAGACAGAGCTTTTTACCCTGAAGATGCTTGGCGTTCAGCTTTGAGGAGTCTGCTTTGCTGAGAACACCCAAGCAAATACAGTTCTCAGTGTCTCCTAGTGACCGCCTGAGGCTGATAATTCCCTGCATTTTTATGGTTTCACACAAAAGTTCCCTCGTGAGGAACTGAGTGGAACTTGGCTTACTTGCCCCGGATGGGTGAAAGACTGAGACACCCTTCCCGAAGTGTAGCTACTTCAAATTAACACCTGATTTGTTACCAACCCCTCTGATGAGCGTGTGTTGCTGAACAAGTCAAGAACACCAACAGCTACTCAGCTCTGCTCCTCAGATGAAGAGGAAATCTTCCAGCACTGCCCATTACAGTTGCTCTCTGCWGGGGCTCCCAGGGGGATAACAGGACCTATTCGCCACTACACGGGGTGTTTCRAGACTTTTTGCCCCGCCAAAATAGGTGACGTGGCCAAGACTACAATGCCTTTCTATTCTGTGTCAGGCAAGAGGATGACTTTTGTGATCAAGCACCAAAGCGGGTATCAAACTCGGGCTGCATGCTGTCACCTTTAGGATTCTCAAATCCCAAATATCCAAAGTGAAAGCCCTTGTACGGATGAATAATGCAGTCATTCAAATAACCGTGCCACTGTAACGTGTGCATGCCCTACCCCTTCTCCTCGTACATATTTTCTATCTGTGCATGCACATGGACACGCATASACGTAGCAGAGCACCTTGTCAAGCTTTACGCATGTGCTCATATGTACATTCCTGAATCACAGCTCTGTACGTGAATATGCACGAGTGTACGGGCGCACCGCAAGCAAGCAACACTGATAGAGGAGATTAAAGGGAACACTGAAACATGGAGGAGGTTGGAAATAATGACAAGAGCTTTCATCAGTAAATCCCAAATTACCCAGTCTGCACACAGCCTCTCATCTCCTACAGAGCAAGCAAAGCTACTTATTACAGAGCTGCCTTTACTGTAATCTGACTTTTACAGAAACGAGAGAAGCTTCCAACGCTTTCAAATGTTTTATTTTTCTGGTTCTCTGGGGATAGATCAATTGTCGGAAACACATGCCTCACCGTACTGAAAAAACACACACATAATTGAGTACAGTGACCATCTGCCGGAGAATGCTGAGTAATAGGATACACGGAGAATTCTCCGCTGCCCCACTTAGCTGACTCTTGCTTTTCGCGTCGGCCACCGTCTGGAGCACAGCGCTGCCAAAAGACAGCCTTAACCAGAAGTTCGAGCGCACAAGCCGATGACCAGCAAGCCTTCAAAACCACAGCTGGCCTCTTCCAACATGATCCGCATAGTTAACTCCGCAGGGTCGGCTTTACCATACACACACACTTCAGGGAGGAAAGTGAAATTTTACTGGGATGCCAAAGAGAGACTTTTCTACTTGACTTCACAAAAAAAAATAGTCACCCCTTTTCCCTTTTACATAAATATTGGATCTGAGTGCTTTGTGCTTTTAAGAAGTTAAAAATAGGATAAAATACCAAGTCTGTGTGCTGCATCTTTTATCAAAGCCTTTCACAAACATAAAACCAGCTTCTCTGCACTCTTTTAGACTTTCCTACAATCACTCACAATTCATAAAAGGGAACTACAGAGATACAAAGGGAAAGACGCTTCCCAGCACTGTCACAGGAAGCCAGGGACAGAAACAGCTTTTGCTCAAAGCTCTGAAGTCTAACAGCAATTTTATGATATAATGTCAGATTTATCACAAGAGATGAATAATAGATGTCCAAAACATAATAACAATTTCACAAGTAAACAGCGCTTTTCAGCATCAAGCCTTTTCAGAAGCACTGTCAAACCTTTTCAGAAGTATTAACATCGAAATCACAGAAGCACCACTGGGAAGCAAATACTGTTAGAGTAAACGTGTTTAGCCAAAAGGCATGGTTTCTCAGAGGCGCTGGTATGTCCAAACTCCATTTGTTTTCTCCAGATACACACATCCAGATCCTCTCTGTAAAAAGAGGAGGCATGGAGATTAACAAGATGAACCAGAAACTCTTTAGACATAAACTTGACTTTGACCCTGCCATCTCTTGGAGACCTGTGATAAATCAAAGCCTCCTCCCTATCTGTAAGATGAGCAGGCTTACTCTCACCTATACGGAAGAGATGATATGAGCTTTAATTAAGTTTGAAAAAAGCATCTGAAAGATGGTAACCGCTAGAATATTCATGATTCTTTCCCAGCCTGCTTAGTTGTTAAAAATACCCAGGTACGGAATTAATTCCCCATGAAAAACATGGTAAATCTAAGAGAGTCATTTAAATATTCTGCATCTTTTCCACGGGAGACAAATTCCACAACATAGAGTCACTATTATTTTTTCTCTTTTGTAACTGTACAAGTTACAAATTCCAAGGAAAGGAAGTGATAAACCTATGATAAAAAGAATTTCACTGAATTCTCAGCATTACACTAACCAAAAAAGAATTTCCTCCTTAGTCATCCAAAAGCAGAGTAAGCTAACTCCCACATGAATTACAGAAGAGTAAGAAAAAAGTGCTTATCTATGAGATTACTTCTCTCCTAGTACCTTGTCATTTAATTTTTAAGCAGGGCAAAGGTGAAACAAAACCCACCTGATACTGATATAAATGGAAAACTGCTTAGCAGCTGATAAAATAGTCGAGGAATCAAATCAGAAAGAGTCTGTCCTTGCAAAAATCCTAATGAAAAGTAAGCTACCGTGCGAGTATGAAGAATAATTGCAATTCTGCGCTGATTTGCCATAAGGATGCTCTTACTGCGTACACCCAGCCAAATCTCCACGCAGGGAGCCAGCGCGGAGCAGAGACCCCAGCTAACACCAACGTGCAGCAACATCCCCCGCTGCAGCGCCCCGAGCCAGAAGCCGGGCATGGCATGGCAGACCCAAACCTGCGCTCAAAACCAGCCCTGTTTGCTACCCACAGTGCTTATATGCAACCACACGCTCAGGCTCTGACTGCGGCTCTGTGGCATGAGGAGTGCTGAAGAGCAGGGATGGTTTAGGCCCTTCTTCCCATCCCTGCGTCTCGCCCTCCTGCAGCACCCGTGCAAGCACCTGCTTGCACAACCCCAGCACCAAAGGGGTTTGCACGGGGCGCCCGGCCAGGCGGGCGAGGACGAGCTCACCGCTCCCAGGGCGCCCGCGTGTTCCCAGCTCTGCTCCTCCGCCACGTGCAACGGGCACTTTGGGACCAGGCGGGAGCCGGGCTGGCGCCGCACCCGGCCCGGTGCAATCAAACGTGCTCTGGGAGATGCTCTCTCACCTCACAAACACAGCTCCGACTTTTTGCTGGGTTCCCAAAGGCAACTGGGAGATAAACAGGGCCCCCGTTACAGACACCAGAGAAGACCGACGAAGGGCACTAAGAAAACTGCTGGCACCCCTGCTGCTAGCCCCCGAAAAGCAAGCGCTGGTGGAAGGCAAGCAGCAGCACCCCAGGACGCGCTTGTCATTAAGGCTCCAGATCAGGACTCAGAAGAGCTGCGTTTTCTGCTCTGCCAAGGGGCTGTCATTTGTGAGCATCAGCAAGTCAAACCGATTCCAGTCGCACAAGTGATTTTGTGCTCACAAAATACCCCAACGAAGGCAGAGCCAGCATGGCCTGGAGCGCTGGAATCCACTTCCCGGCGACAGCAGCGCTGGCATGCATCTGTGCCTCCTTCCCTGACTTATCCTAGACAACCTATATAAAACACACACCCTCCGGAGCTGGGATTTTGATCGTGCACCAGCACAGCACACAGTAAGGTCCCCTTTTTGCTGCTGGAGCCTCAGGCCTCTAATTTGACCTACCGATTTTGACGCTGCAAAGGTAAAAGGGGAAGGAGGCGGCATAACAATCGTTTCCTGCAAAAGCAAAGCTGGCTAARACGGAGATTCCAAAACGTTCTGGACCCGAAGATTTGGCAGACACGGCTGCCGTCAGGATGCGGTGGGCTCGCAAGGGGCCTGCACCCCACCATCAGCATGCCAGGGCCGGTGGGGTCTCAGGCGAGGGCAGTCCCTCCACAGCCGCAGGTCCAAGTCACGGCTCCCTGAAGCACCACGCTACCAGCTCCGGGGGCAACACGCGTGGCGAATCTCTCCATGCATCCCAAAGTCTGGCCAGTCTGACTCCTCCTGACCTCTGGCGAACCCCAGTTAACATCCTCCTAAATATTCATGTGAAACGGCAAAGTATGAAGAATTCTTCCTCGGAGCTCTGCACAGGGCCCACGAGCAGCAACAGTGTTGTGAATCCAGCCATCATCCTTCCCATTCGGCACCTCATGCCAAGAGGTTACATTTGCATTTTTGCAATAAACACGATGAGACAACCATGATTTCCATCTAGCCCCGAACACAAACACTGTGTGGGTGCTGCTTCCTAATGCATCGGGAAGTCGTCGGTGMTGCAAGTTTCAGAAAACATTTCCAGAAGTCCCTCATGTGTCGTGCAGCTTGACATTTCTGCTGGAGATGGCACCAGTTTGATCATGTGGCAGGTGTTTCTGTGTGGCAGCCTTTGTTTGCTGCCTGCAATCAGCAACCAAGCTGGTTCGGAGATGATTTGACTAATTACAAACTCTTCAAATTGTGTCTAGTTCACGTACAGGGGGCTTCAGTATATCTCAGATGCTGACACCTTTACTGAAAGGCCCCTCCATGGGCCTCTTGCAGCCTTGGGATGCCAGCCAAATTCAGAGTTTCTACATTTCAGTGGCATAAGACAAATTTCACTACAAGTTCCTAAATATTAATTCACATGATGTTGCTCAGCAGATGGGAGCGCACGAAAACAGTCTGTTGATACCTACAACTCTGCAGAGCCCCTCAAATTAATATTAGGGATTCAATAYTTACCAGATATTTTTGTTTTGCTGGTTTTTAGCAATACATCTTGTGATGCTTCACTGTTTCCTTAAAAAGACAATTTCAAGTAGCATGGTAATTCACCAGCTCTCAGCAATTGCAGATATGGTTGCTCATAGCAAAAGCAATCATCTATTAAGAAAAGAAAGAACTGTACTTTGAAAGTAACTATTATGATGTTTTAATCAACATAAAGCACTGAGCAACATRTTGAAGCAATAAACAGAGAACTATTCAACACATGGTAGCATGATTATCCCAGATCTTTAAAAAAAAAAAAAAAAGGAAGGGGCACCATTGGTAGGCAGAAACTTGGTCTTGCATACCCCAAGAAGATGACAACACGCTGTTGAACTTCAAACCCCAGCAAAGAGCATACCAAGTCTGGTCCTGAACGCTGAGACACTGTCAGCAAGCGTTCGAGAGAGGTGCAGAGTGCAAAGAGTGAAAACGTATGCTGCAAAAGGGCACAAAGTCTGAGAATAACCTAACTGAGATCCAGATGGAGAGTGAGCCCCAACATCACCACTCCTTCAGACGCGCACACAAGACAGCAAGAAGCATCCACCCCAAAYGTGCTGGCCACGAGAAGAAATCTCTTGGAGGGTCTCGGCACCGCTGCAGATATCAGCTGGGGCCAGCTAGCTGCCTTCCCAGCCCGCGCTTCCCGCGGTTTTCCTGGAAATCAGGCAGGGAGAGAGCAAAGCCCGAGAGCCACCTCCCTTATCAGCGGGCAGCAGCTGAGGAGGTGGTGGGCAGCGCTGGGGGGAGATCACAGCCCCGCAACAGACTGCAAGCGTCCAGCGGTCAGGCAATGCCTGCCACCCAAAGGGGGTAGCACCCCGAGAAAGCTGCAGTTAATTCGCTTTGCTTGGGCTGGCTCTTGCCGCTGCCCGGTGAGCGCGAGGGGAGGCGGAAACCCACCTGTCCAAACTGTCCAAACACGCAAAAACAAGCTCCTTGCTCCTGGATGTTAGCAACGCGAGCAAAAGATACATGGCTGCACCACAAAACGGAGCACCCAGAGGTGATCACGAAGCTGCGGGAGACACAGCCTGGTCCCGGCGGGACAGAGGGAGGTAACCCCAGGACTCAGGGCAGCCCTGTGCCGGGGAAAGGAGCAGCTCATGCCTCAAAGCTGCCCGGCCCCGTCAGCACCCCAAACCGCAGCCCTGCTGTTACAGCAGGCGGGATGAGCACGTGCCCATCAGCACCCGCTACTCCCGACAGGCTGTCCTCCATCAACCAAACCCGTAAGGACAGGGGAAGAAGGACCAAAGCCAAACTGAAGAGCAAATGACATTGGTACTTTCCCTGTCTAGCATCCTGAAGGAAAAAGTGAATACCAAGATTCAGCTGTAAATATTTTAAAAGTGGCAAATGGACTTTTAGCACCCAAGACAAGAAACTTTAAAAGCACTTGCCTTTATCCCCCAACCCTTGAAAACCTGGCCTGGTGAAGTGGTACAGTAAGTACCCACAAACAGAATGACCCAAATCTATTTTTAACAAGTTTCAGCCCCAGTTCCAGAATTGCAAGTAATTTTTAGAAGCAGGAAACCATCAAGCAAGAGATGGTGTCTGTAGATTCAAATCTCTTCCTTTGTCAAGCACCAACACAGTCAGCTCACAAAACCATAAAGAAAGTAAAGCTCCATAAAAAAACTGCATTGTCAGGTTTACTTTATAGCTTTGAGGTTTTTCCCCCTTAAACCAATAAATACTTGCAATTCCTTTATTTGCTGCCAGCTGGGGATAGATTTGAAAACTTCTGCAAACCTGCAATTTTAGTGTTTGCCTGTGCTGGGCACTAAAAAATTCCTCTCCAGCGAGAGTGAGAGCAGTTAGTCATGACAGGAACATCTCTGCAATGTGCCAGTGCTGCTTTTCACTCTCATGTAATCGTTGCTAATACTGACTTAGCACATCTGCRATTTGTATACGGCTACTGCAGTCCCAAAATTAGTTAGGTGTTTTTGAAATGCACACACTTGCACGCCCATATACATCACCCCTATGAACAGCCAAACTGAAGCTCTTTTTTATTAATAACACGCATCAGTCTATATACCTACACAYAGCGTGGAACCAGAGTAAACGTGGTCCATTTACAACATACGCGGCAAATCCATGGAAAATWTACTGTACAGCACTCGTAACTCAGCTTTCCCTGCTGCAAATGTTCCCAGCCCAAAGAGGACAAGACTGTTGTCTCTGTCAACCAAACAACCAAACCAACAAAAAAATTTCACTGTCAGAGGCAGAAGTGTGACTTTTTTGTTTGCTGCCAGGGAACGGCCAACAGAAGTGGAAGGTGATAATGTTGTCCAGCCAGAAAACCACTGTTTTGATGGTGTAGATCCTTTCTTGCATGGAAGTGGTATGCCATACCACCTAAAGGACATTTTTAACACACTACATTGCACCCTGACTAACAGGCTTTGCTATTTTACCAGCAAGCATTTTAAGTGCTGACGGAATTAGTCTTTTAACTAGCACCGTGCAGACACATTTGGCAGGTTCCCCAGCCTGATCGAGATGCAAGCCCTTATAGTACACTCTCTTTAAACCTACTCAGTGTCTGTGCAAGGACACCTATCACGGGTTCATCAACTGAACAAAACCTGCTGAACTAATTCTTTTTCTTCCCCTATAAAACAGAGATGTAAATTTTCAGCAAAATCATCACTCTTTGTCAAGCTCTGTTACTCATGTTACCTGCAGATAAAGCCAGATTCTCAGCTGCAGGAAAGCCCCTGCGTGCAGTTCCAGAGTTTAAAAGGGAGACGCAAGTGTCTTTGCAAACGGCAATGCAGAATACAAGATCTGGGGGCTCATCTGCTCGTGCGGGACAGAGTGGCGCTGCCCAGGCCAGCGCTGACCATGCTGATAACCCCTCTTGCAGTTGGACGAAGGCTGCAATGCGTTAGCATGCAGCTTGCTTGGAGAGAGTGCCGTGCTGCAGCTTTCCTCCTCTTTCCCCAAGAGCCAGTGGAGAACCATGCAACACCGAGCCTTAGCACCACTGAGGCTGCTCGAAATTACCCTGGTGACGAGATGGGTTTTGGTCAGCCACTTCAGAGGTACCAAAGTGACTGCACCACTGGARTGGAGCAACTGCAATTCTACTCTGTCTTATGGGGCAAACTTGAGCACCACCTGAACTCCAGAATTGCAGTCAACACCCTATCTTATACTGAAGATCCACAGGCAAACTCGTATACAAGCACTAATTATGCTTACTTTGGCTCTTTAAACAAAAGAGGAAGCTCAAGGAACTCCCTTATGTYAAATTTTAAAGATGCTGTTCCTGAAAGGCTGAGCAACGGGGTTTGGAGTATGACCAACAAACAAATTTTGCACATACATGCTACGTCTTCTAGAGGTGTTTAGGGCTCCACTTAGGTTTTTCCTTGGTTGCAAGGAGGAAGGACCAAGCCCCTAGTCAAATACAAAAGATAAAGTTCATTTCACTGCAATATACTGCTGACAAAGGACCTTTTCAGACACTTACAGTAACAAGTGAAGAATTGGTTTGGAACGTCTTTATCAAGCAGCTCACCACAAAAAAAGAAAAAGACTTCCAGATATCGGCTGTGTTTGTTTAAACTGTAGTTTAAAAGCTCGGACTTCTGGYGACCCTCCTTTCTTGGGTGCTTTAGAAGTTGCTAGGAGCTAGTTAATAAAACACCAGGAATTTTTGTGATAGGAAAATAGTGTTCTATATTTATAAGAGATAAAATGGGCTAAACTTTCCTGACCAACTTGCACAGTGGGGCTTGCCTACCCTTGAAAGTCAATTTAGGTTACGGAAGGAAAACAGTTACCCTGAATTGCGGGCAGGCCCTCCATATTCCTCCTAAACTCTGAATGAGAAGCTGAGACCCAAGCCAAATCAGAATACTACCAACAGAGCCAAACCTCGGATTTTTAGTGGTTTATTAATTCAATGCACAGGATCAGGGATCAAGACTCTCGGAGCAGAGCACTCACCGAGAATTCAGCCACAGCTCCCTGATCCTGAGGGCACACAGAAGTCAGGGCTGCTCCAAACTGGCTCTGAGCGGTCTGTTCATCAGGGGACAAATCCAGCACAGTCTGGCCGTACCTCCCSTCTCAGCTACCTATGGCACCCGGGAGGATGGGGAAGACAGTCGGGTCCCAGAAACACCAGGATTTCCAAGGTATAGGAAACCCCAGTGAGGAGCATGGGAGCAGACGATCTCTGCTTTGCAGCCCAACCCACAGGAACGTACCAAACGAGAGCCACAAATCAGCATTTTGCATCAGATCTAAACAAAAGTGGAGTTTTGCTTAGTGAAATCAGGTGAATCTGAGCAGCTTTCATGTGGTTTTACTAAATTGCATCTGTGTGCTGAAGGACAAAAAGCTAGGGGAGAAGAGAAAACCTACCTACTAATATACAACACACTGATATCGCCCCTGACAGGTGGACTGAAACAACAAAAAATTACTTTGCAACTTTACCAGAGGCAGAGAGAGAATCTCTGGAGGATTCAGTTACGTAATACATATTTCCTAAACCTGTTTCTTCTCTCTCTCAACCATCAGAGAAAGTTGCCTTCRAACATACAGAAGATGCAATGCACGATGCAGAAAGAAGAGCTACTGAAAAATACCTGTATTCCCAGTCATTTGAGCCAGACCATAACATGCCAAGTGGGTAAAATGGGAATATAATTCAGCATAAACACTGAATAGTACAGTACCATGGCATGTCACAAATCCTGCTGCCTGCCAATGTAGAGCCCTTCATAAAGCTAGGAAGCACAAGCAAACAGCATCGAGGGTCTCAGCTCSAGGACCAGATTTCTCTCCAAGAAATCAAATCTTACAGATGCTACCTTCCTCGAAATAATCTTCCTCCACACTTTCAGAGAGCTGCTAATTAAAGTACTTTCTTTATTTTCAATCCTTGTCTACCACTGTTAATTTGGCCTACAGATCACGTTCAAATTCAGGAATAAGTTGACAGAGTTTGTTTTTCCCACACACACTCTAACTCTCACACATTTCCTTCCTTTAATGTAATTTCGCTTACAAAGCAAGAAAATGAAACTTTTAATGCCTCGCAAATGCCGATGGGAATGCAGAATAAATGTATAGCAAAGCATTTTCATTTTCAGCACTTTCCCTTTAATACCTCTTCTTTGTATAGTAAAAAAATAAATAAAACCGGAAGCTAGACTCAAAGAACTAACTCCCCCTATCCTGCAAAAAAAAAATAAATCAAATGCATTTATCAGAACATACGAACAAATGAATCACAAAATAGYACTAGTGCAATTGTCAAAATTATGATTTTCACAGCAAACTGACACCCACAGAAACCAACAGAACCATCCAGTTCCGGTATTAAAGAAGGGGAAAAAAAAAAAAAACACTTGTCACCTTCACAAAAGCATCTAATTCATTGTAAATGACTATAAAAATGCAAATTCAATAATTATCACTAAAACTACTGAGTTATCTGTGTCTATATTGAACAAGAATCATTTTCATTTTAAAATTCAAAGCCACCTCCTTTTTTACAGGATAAATCATCCTCTAAATGATGCCATTCTTCAGCAGAAATTCTGTTAAATTAAGATGAGAAAAAATGTATTAAATACTCATATCATCTCCTTTGAAATTACACGACAAAGTCTGATAAGGAGATTCATACACAGCTGATGTCTACCGCATGTTATAAATATACTGGGTAATTGGATGACTGTCAAGGGGCGATCCAGGAGGAAGAGTAACGAATGATAGATACGAGCTCATCCTTCTCCTCAGACGCAAGGGTCAAGCTAGGCATCAAAACGTTCAAACGCTCTACTGAAATCCACTCCTACGCAATTATATCAAATAGCTCACGCATGTCCGTACGAGCGCACGTCCACCGGTCGCACGCGAATGCCCTTCACGCCCCAGATGCAACACCTCCGTGACTTACCTCTGCATGGTTTGAGGTTCACTCATTTCTAGACTTACAAAGACTAAGCTTACGGAGGACTCCTGGGACTCGACAATACGAGCAGGTGTCACCTGTGTGGGGAGGAGGGGAAGACACGGGGTTTGTTGTGTGCCCTTAGTTTGTATGCCTTCGAGGTCAAGGTTATCACCGAACGGAGATGAAGAGACAAGCCGCACGGTACGTAACCCTGCGCCCACGGCAGCGAAAGAGAGTCTTGCAAATAACACAGGCAATCCGATGCATGTTTTAACCGAAAGAGCCCTAAATGAAATTCTACATAAAACGGTAGGATACTAAGATGTCGGAGAAAATCTCCAGCCTCTAATTTCTGCACGCTGCCCTGCAGGACCCCGAGGCGCAGGCACCGCGCTGCTGCGGCAAGGCAACGYGTGCTCGCAGAGCCGTTTGGCACTCCCCCGAAATGCAGTTATCAACCCAGATACCTCTGCTGCGAGAAATGACAGCATTGCACAAAGCTGCCTTTCGAAATATGCTCTGTCTCCTTTTAATGAGGAAAAGGAATCTTCGGAGCACAGTGCCAAACACTTAGAAAGGCCTTACCTCTAGCAGAGGCTAGTAAGGAGACAAAACCGTTTACTTCCTAAACATGAGGAAACCCCATTAGGCAGCGAATGAGAAAACCATCTACGTACCTGCTGGACGAGAGCACCGCTGCGCTCTGGGAGAGTTCCGGGAGAAGGGAAAAATAGCCTTCTGCCACATGTAGTAATTTCTCCATCCTGGGAAAACTTAGCAGATGTATTCCAGTGAGGGTGGCAAGTGGCTGGTTAGACGTAATCCTCCAAGAACGGAGAGGCTCCCTTCCCAAACGACGTGCAGGTCACCCAAGAAGAAACAAGAGGTAAGGAAGACGGTAGGCATTTCCAGAGGCTTTTATCCACAGCTAACGTCCTCCAGGGGTTTTCGCGGGTCTGTAAATCCTGCGATCCTAAAAATCCTTGGAAGCTACGGAAAGGACCAGGCTGCTGGGCTCCTCCAAACGTTGCTCCAGACTGGCGAAAAGAGCGGGACCAGGACCTTCGGAGAGAGGAAGGGGACAGGCTGTTATACAGCAGTGCCAGCGGGAGCCAGCAGCGAGGGCTCTTCCCATGCCAGGCAAGACTTCTTCCCATGCAAAAATCTTTTATTTTTGCACAGTAGGAAGTTTCTTTCCCCTTAATTTTCTTGGTTTATTTAAACAAATGTCACATTTTGAGCACGTGCAGACTTAAAGCTCTGTGAGGCCACCACAAACGGACACTGAGGAGGTAACTCCGTGGTGCCTCACAGGGCGCAGGTGAGGCAGGAGAAGTACTATGCAGAGCCAGCAATTGAAACCAATTTCCCACTTAACTGTCGGATCCTTCCAAAAAGCTCCTTTTTTTATCAGAGGAAAGGAGACACATTTTTGTTCCCATCTTTTTTTTTTTTTTTTTTTTTTTTTAACTTAATTGGGTGTTTGACTGCTCCAAATGGGAGTAACAAGGAAACAACAGATGGAAGGGCTGATAAGGACACAGGGTCAACATGACTACCTGCCTTTGTAATTCCAGAGAAAAACGGCCGCCCATGGCTCGTAGCAGCGCTGCTTGGGCCAAGCTGGGGAAAGCATCCCAATGCGTCAGCTCTGCGCTAGCACTGGCATCTCAGAAACACTCAGTTCTTGAGCAAAGCAACCATATTTGTAGTTCTTTCCAGCTATGGTTCCTACACTCATTTTCAAATCAAATAAAAACCTCCTGGGACAGTGTCTCAAAAATACCCAGGGGATTAGTCATAAAGATTCCAATTATTTGATTTGTACAAAGCCATTGGAATCAGGCTTTTTTTGTTCTTTTTTTCCAATCTGATCTTACTAATTATGCTGGGAATAAAGTTGCTGGGTTTTTTGTTTGTTATTTTAAGATACGAGAACTATCGCACAAACATAGCCAATTGCCAGGCCCGGAAATAAAGCCTAGCAAGCAGTGAAAGGAAACTCAAATAACTCTTTGCCCAGTGCTGCTTTCTAGTTCATCTGTAATAAAAACTGCAGTGAGCAGCTGAGAGCCAAAAGATTTTTTTTTTTTTGCTTTGTTTTAGCTCCTGCAGCACAGGAAGGTGATATCATTGTGTAACGTAACCAAGCAAGTGAGTAATGAAAGTGCAAGCAAACAGATTAAATAGCACAGGGTTAAATAAAAGGTGTGATAATCATTTGTTTTGCTAATTGTGTCAATAAAGTCCTATCTGTCCTCAAACAGCTGAAACGTCATCAGATATGAAAAATATAAAAAAAGTAAGTAGGTGAACAATTAAATGTACAAAAAAAAAAAACACTTTTTTTTTTCCCCAGAAACCCTCTTTAAAGCCTTGATTTAGGAAAACACATACTTATTTAACATAAAAGTTAAAATTCAACTTTGATCATGTTTAAATCATCTCAAGTACGGAACCTGCCTCGAATCAAAAATTAATTCTCACTAGGGAAAACAACGAAAATTGTCTTCTCTCAAGTGAAGATGCAGGTGTAACACAACTAAAGAGGCCCAAGCTAACCTGGGTTGCAACTGCCAATAAATGAGCCTGGAGGACTGCAGCTCTCTAAAATCTGGTGAATTCGTTAAACATGTTTAGGTTCTTAACTACAAAATATAAAACACTAGTCAGTATAAGGCAATTCAAAGTCTTCACAGATGTTAGCAGATCAAGTTAAACTTCAGACCCACAGACTAACTCGGTCTGCTAATTTGTGCAAAAAGAATCTAAAGTGCCTTGTCCTTGCTTATGGTTTTTTCTGGTAATAAATAGAGTTAGGAAATCAAATATTCCCTGACCTCCTCCCAGTTATGTGAAACAAAGTTTGAGAAGGTCTGATCAAAACCACTGAGCTGATGAAAAAATTCTGGAAAAGGATTTGAATCTCCCAAAATAACTCCCCTCCCACCAATTAAACAGTGACCCTCAACAACTCTGATGACTAGATGACACTCAAAATGCCTGTAAAACATATTTCTCAACTGAAAGAACACCTGTCTAAAATCCTTGAGCTAACGGTTTTCTCTATAAACCAATTACCTGCAAAATATGAGCACGCAAACAGACATAAATCTTTGTCATAAGAGAAATTAGACTGGAGAGGAAAAAAAGAAAAAAAAAGGGACTTGCATTACCCATCTACTCCCTACCTATTTCCAACAGAGCACTGTACCTGGAGTACTAGGGCTTTTTCCTAGCTCCACTATGGATATGTCAATATGTACTTTGTCCGCTTCTCCTGGGAGACAAGCCTAACAGTTCTCACTGTCAAATGAACAAAAATGTCATTTTCTTCCTTTTACTTCTCTCCCTTTCCCCCCATACAACCTCCGTGCAGATTACTTCCGTTATTCACCTTCCTTTAAAATCCTGCATGACAGCAGGACCTGAAGGCTATGGAAGAGATCAGAGATACTGGATGCTGTACGTTTTTACATAGACATACAGGACTTTCTAGCTAGGTTATGAGGGTTGGAACAACTGATAAACCTATGACAGATAATTAATGTTCATTTTAAGCATCTTCCTTAATGGTACTGAGGATACAGCGTTATACTCATCGCCTTCCATCCTAGGCTGTAAAGGACAAGATTCAGATTGTCTCAATTTTGCCTAGTTTGGGATACAGATAAAAGTTTAAACTTTTCTGCTCAGGACAGAGATCCAAAAAGTCAGCTTTCCAGCTCCTTGGAAGTTGGCCTTAAAATGCCCTGGATGTTTAGGGCTAAGGACTCTGCATGCTCTGAAGATCCTGCCTCCTGCTCCAGTTCAGTATTTCCACAACTTTCTGCTTCACAGACAGATTGGAGGGTCTCGTGGACCGGCTCTGAGTATCACCTAACGCCAAGGGTTTCGAGACTTGCCCCACTGACTTACTGCAGGTCACGTGGTAAGCTGGTAGTAAAGCCATGCATTACATCTAGATTTTAAAAGTTGCAGTCCAGCTCTTTTAAAAACACATTCATCCCTCTCACCCCACAATGAAGGAAAACTCAATTACTTGTACTCAGCAGTGGTACAGTCCAATCACCCACACGAGGAAACGCGCAGCACTGAATGTGCATTCAGCTCCAAATAAGAACGATCAGCCTTAAAACAGAGAGCAGCACTCAGAGCCCACAGCTCTTTCTCAAGGGCAGCAGGAACAAGTCACATGAACTGAAGGAAAACAGCAGCAAGTTCAGCATGCCCCACTATGGAAAGTGGCTAGGACAGCCCGAGATGATTAATAGCCACATGAAAAAAGTTAAAGAGACTCGTCGCTAATTAGTTAAGAAATACAAGGGAAAACAGAAAGGAATAAGGAGTTCCACCTGTTAAATATTTACCGTTAAAGAGTCCCAAGTGCAATGGCTTGTTTTAAAAAACAAAGGGTGTTTTTTGTGCCTGTGTTTTTTGTTTTAAGGATAGGGCTGTTTTTCCATTTCAGCATGTTCATTACAGCTCAACCATGTGAGTTAAGTGCAGTAAGGGACCTGTTAAACTTCACTATCCGCTGTAGTAATCTAGAACAGTAATTTTATTACGGAGGAGAATGGAAATCAGGGTGTTTGTCTCTCTTACTCTCCATACACCAGGCCCCTCAGACAACGTGTACTGAACTCATTGACTTTAAACTCCCTTCCTAGAAACAGAAAGCAATTCCCTAAATGGTTTCATTACATCACCAGGCAGAAACACATCTCCAGGTGCAAAGATCGCTTATCAAAGTCACTTTACTCAGCAGAGGAAATAAAAAACAAAAACTTTTCTCCTTTGCTATAAATTCTCCAGCATCTTTTACAAGAATGGTTTCAGGCATATTTCCTGAAAAGGCAGCAATGCTTAGGATGAGATTTCACTAGGCTGCTGAGCTGATCTAAGAGCTGTCACCAAAACACCCAGTCCTACCCCCTCTTCCTCCTTTATCTTTTGCTACCTTGCATTGGCCTGATCCTTCAATGAACCAGTTCAGTTCACTGTTGAGGGTAACCATGCCAAAAAGGAAGAATGGTTTTCTCCTTGTTTACTGAACCAAAGTAGGATCAGCACCAGCACTAGTGGAAGGAAGAGGGCAAGATCAAAGCTCAGACCGTGCCTCTCAACAGCATCCAGCTGGTGAATCAGCTCAAGCCATCACTGAAACCTCACCTCAGGTGTTACCACCCTGTTCTTAAACACATAATTTTAAAAGAGCTATAGACTGGACTTTGGTGTAACAATGAGTGTTATAAAACCACCAGTTTTCAGGTCAACAGGGTTTGAACTTTTTATCAGTGGGGAAGCATACTTGTTTACTTTATGGAGTCATGGAACAACACCGATAACAGTCTCTTCTACTATTCTGCTCATCTGACCATCATATTTATGTCCTTATAACAGAGAAATCAACAAAACATTAAAAAAACCTTCAAATATTCCATTTTCCCCCCAAATTTAAAGGCTTCTGCTCCTTTTCCTCCTCACTCAGCAACACCAATTCTCGAGTAGCTTCACTGCAGCTTGGCCATCAGCCACATCCTAGGCTGTCTCTACAGCTAGGGTTTCAGCTCATTGCTCAGAAAAAGCAGCTATAACCAGGAAAAAGATTCATGAGGAGATGTTCAACCATCCAGTGATCGGGCACACTGATGGCACATGCATGCTGGACTACCAGTGCCAATCAGGAGGAGACAATTACGAGTCCATTCATTAACCCCCATTAGCCTTTAAACCTGGCTCTGCCTATCAGTTTGAAATACCCTCATATGGACTGCCAAAACCACAGTTTGTATTATAGCTTCTCACTCTTGCTTGCATATAAAAGATGGCTTTGGAGAGAAAGTGCAGAGCTGGCTCTGAAAACGAAGTGCTGGACATTCATTCTACTGACATTGCATGCTTTGCTCCCTTCACTTCTGCCCTTGACTTGCAGAGCATTATGGAGAACAACGTAGAGGCAATGACCATGGATCACATCCCAACTTATCATTTTTGGTTCTAAAAGTCACTTTCTTTCTTTGAACTCCAACCAAAAGAGGCTTGAAGGAGAAAGATAAGTATGGAAAGATCATTCATAGATTGAGAACTCCAGTCTACACTCTGCCCAAAGCCAAGCCGTTTGGTGAAACATAAAGAGCAACAGAAACACACTTTCTAGAACTACTGATTGTTACATCAGTTCCATAAGGAAGTGCACTTTTTAAAATGCAAGCCTAAATATCCCATTTAAGGTATTATCACACATCCCTCTCACATCCTTCTTCCCATTCAGAACTTTTCACCCACACTCAATATGGATCTGCCAACCAACCTGAAGCTAACACCCAGGAGAATGGGAGACCAAAAATAGTCTATTTTTACAATCTAAGCTCTCACACAAAATGCAGGTCATGACCACACTAAATTGAAAAGCAGGTTCTCTTTCTAAAATTATTTGTGTCTTCATAAAATGATTCCAAATGAGTAACACAAGAAAAGATATTATTTAAAACACTGTTGATTACAAGGGCTCTTCTAATCCTGAAGGGGTTTGAACACAGAAAGCAAATTTTATGTAAATGACCTGCAATCTGACATTTTAAGCATCTAATGTCATCTCGGACCATTTTTAATGTAAGATTTAATAAAGTTTTGCTCCATCTGCACCAGCTGACAGTTGTATTAAGAGAAATATCTTTAAAATGTTCCCTAACAGGGAGAGGCGGGAGAGACTCCCCTAACAGGAGGGAGACCATTGCACAGAAGAGACCAAAGGAACAAGTTGTAAGGTAAATATTAATTAGCTTTTTTTATAGTATTTGAAGAGTGCTGCTGCACCAGTACTAGGAAAAATCATTTTATTTGGTGTTCTCAAAATCATGTCTAATATGGAAAACAGAATTCCATATGTCCTTCTCTTTGCAAAGCATGCCTTACAGTGAATTAAACAATGTCATTCTCTAGAGACACTGAGCTGCTTGGTCTGGAAAAACTAAAGTTCACAAAAAAACAAGTCTTTCAAAAATGACAATTTCAGCCCTGAACCGCTTCAGACAGACACGCTATGTTCTGTTTGAGATTGAATTAGACTGCATGCTCCTTGGGTAGGAATGCATACCTGACTGCTCAGTGAAGCTCAAAGAGCATGGGTGATTCTCAACATACAAACAAGGAGATCCAGTAGAAGTCCGGCATTTTTTTCTTTTGTTTCAGAAGGTCTGTGCAAGGTCCCAGCACAAAGCTGCCCCTCTCTTGCAATTACATCTTCAGCTGGGTATGGGTAAGAACAGGGGAGCCGTAACCAGCTAGCTCTCTCTCCCGCTGCCCATTGCCTTTATGCAGAAGCAAAGGCTGTTTTACGGCATGCTGGGGAATGCACTGGTGATTTCAGCTCCCAAATGCTCCAAACAGACAATGCTGCCCACACTGGATGTACAGGAGGGGAAAATCAGACTTGCAGATCTGACGCAGAGAGATATAAAGCAGGGGACAGCAATTCAYGCCTCCTGCTCTCTCAGGGTGAGACTGTGGATTCTAGCTTTAAAGCTGTTTTATAGAGATGTTGATCCCCAGGCTGAGCTTGGAGAGATAAGTTGTGCCCCTTTAAGCGGGGGAGGAAATGGATTTTTTCCTTGTTTGCTTTCTTTTTTAAATAGTCTCTCATTCAAATCAATAATCTCTACCCATCAACCTCAACTACTAAAAGAAAAGTCAAGATCGTGCATCAAAATGAATGGCAGGTTCCCGCAGCTGGGAGGAGGAAGGGCCTTCTTCTGACAGTTTTGTTAAGTGAAATACATCAATACAGGGAGAATGTCTTGTGGGACTCCCACACACACACATGGTACCCAGTCATGGCGCAAAAGTAACTGCAGATTTTTCAGGTTTCTCTTTAGCACAAGAGGTATTTTACACTTCTGCTCTTCCCTTGCCCCAGGCTCTTCTGCTTCTCTCCACTGGCGAGGAAGGAAGAACAAATCCAGACCTTGCCGAAAACCCATGGGAGTTTTGCCAGGGGCCCCGGGAGCAGCCAGCTGGCCACAGATCACATCTCTGTGCCCTGGCTGGAAGAACGGCTCCTGCAGATCCAGATCCTGCAGGAGCAGCGGAAGGCTTCTATGCAGAGACTCTGAAGAAGAAAGCCCAACTCCTGGCAATCTCCTTAAGCAGCACAGGAGACTTGGAATTTACAAAGTACAAAATCCCACTGTATGGGAAACAGGTAGGTCCTCTCAATCTCCATACCCAGAGTTTCTCAAGTGGCAGTGCCACAGACCTGAAGGCCCTGGCGTACTTGCGATTACTCTCCATATCCTTGCATGGACTCCGCTACGCAACTTGCAGAGGAAACCAATACCTGGAACAGACCATTCTGCCATGCACGCAACAGCAAAGCCACACATCTCCCAGCTACATCTCAATTTTCTCTGCCTTTTATGTGGGCCTTAAGAGAGAAACAAGAGGCCAGCTAAGCTGTTCCACGTTCCGCAGTGCTACAGGATGAAATAAATAGGCAAGCCAGTGCCAGGGTGCCTTGCTGCTTGTTTGTGCCTCGCAGAGTTCAATCCATCACACTGTTTATTTTAGGATAAGTGAGAGTCAGCAAATGCTTTTTGTAACACCTCTCCGAAAACATGTCAGGGAGAGCAGTGCCAGTTGCACGCTGAGCAGGGACAAGAGTGCAGTATTGAACAGGACGTAATTCCTCATCCTCCCCCAATCCAGCCTGTAAAACCTCATACTTCATGTCTGGATTTTCTTCCACTTCAGATTCTTTGTTCTTATATCTACACAAACAGGAAACCATGCCTTAGGAAAACCACACTTGAAGGTCAGGTCTACATCTCAACCCAGCCCTAACTAATTAATGACATGGCTGGACCTCACTAGGGCTTTTACCAGTTGAAAATGTTATGAAGACGCTATAAGCTCATCTCACTAAGAGCATCTGACACCTGACAGAAGTCTAAATTCTCTTACGGTTGTCTGCCTGCTACCAGGTAGGCACAACTGCTTCAGACAGAGATTCTTATCTGTATTTCCTGTCTCTTCTTAATATCTGGAACCGGGATACAGTCCGAGAACGAGCTTTTCTATGCACATCTCCATGGCATGCTTAATCTTGACTCTGGTGCTATCTGAAAGCAGCTACCCATCCAAGCATGCACTGGGAAATGCCTAGGGAGAATAGCAGCTCTGGGTGAAACCTAGGTTGACTGTGGTCTCTGAAGGTGATCAGAAATGCCATCACAAAATCCATGGCTAAAATCAAAAGCAGAATTCACTTCCAGTTTCTTGTAACCAAGACCTAAACTACATTAGGACTGCCCCACACACAAACACACCCCCATCCTCTTCACAGAGAAGATGTTTTAAAAATACACAACAGTGGCAAAAGCACCTTCATGACGGTAAAACTGGGGCTTTTGTTGGTCTACTCTTCTATTTGGGAAATTCTTACAAGCTTAATGGGGCAAAAGCACTCCTTTCCCCAGTGCAAGCCAAACCTCCCGAAGTCTGTGTCTGTACAGCTCTGCAAGCAAAGTCCTTCTGGCGAGACCCTGGTCTGAGGGAGGTACTGGGAGCAGGACCTCTCCGCTACTACTACTACTCTTGCTCTTTGATCTGTGCCTGGTCTTGGGGACTTCAATTCTCTGTTACAGGAATGAAATCTCCCATGGCCTACAATGCTATAAAGCAGGGTTACATGATGGCTGTAAAATCACCGAATTCCTGCCTTTCTTTGTAATCCCCCAACAGCTGAACCAGAGGCTCCAGGAGATGCCCACAGTAGATACAGACCAATGTTGTCTAACTGGTCGTCAACATGTGAGGATAATACAATAGTGCTTCTCCTCCCTATTAAAAGGAATTTAGGGGATTCATATTTGGAAAGATTTTATAAAGTGTTACCAGTACTTCTATACTCCTTCTCAGATCAAATATTTAAAAAAAAAGAAGTCCACTTAAAAGTAGCTTAAGACACATGAGAGGTTTCTGGCCACTGAAGCACTTAAATATCTACTTCCACATCTGCAGTAGCAATCCCCTCAGGGCAAAGGCTGTATGGGCCTGCAAATCCAATAGTCTGAGCAAATTGTCACATCACCTGCTACAAATACAAAAGCAAATTGGCTGGTAATTCACAAAAGAATCTGCCACTATTTCTAAAAAGATCTCCATGACTCTACAGCTCTGCACATGTTACAAGCAAGCAGGAGTCAATCAATAGCCATGACACAAAAATCTAAATCAGAGATTAGACATGATGAAGAGTTCAGCCACACGGAAGAGCCATTTTACCTTAACACTGCTAGTGGACAGCCCTCCAGAACAGCTGATTTCTCTACTTGCAAAAGAAACAAAAGGCACTTTTTTATATATAGTATGGATGCAATTACTTTGGAGTTTCACTTAGGCTCATTGGAGTGTGTAACAGTTATAATGGTACAAGAACTCTACAGCGTTTATGGTCCAGTCCACAGGAGAGGAGAAGCTACAAATAAGCCTGAGTGGGAGCCTAATTAGTACACAGGCTAAGCCTTTTTTTTTTTCTTTTTTTTTAATTCTTTACAACAGAATAGATATTTGGTATTCACCCATCCACTGGAAACTGGAACTTGCCCAGGTTTCCATTCCTGTGCCACTGGTTCACATCCAAGTGGGCAATATTTAATCTTCTGCATCACCAGTGGGCTCAAACAATAGTCTCTTTCATTCTTTGGGTCCCACACACAGGCACGTGGCAAAAGGAAACCATTAGCTGTTGAGCCCACTTCTAACCCCAAAGGCCTCAAAGAGCTTTCACAGGTGCCAGATGCAGTTGCCAGTCCATCTCCAAGGCCACTCGCACACTTAGCTCTGTCCCCAAGCACAGGCTGGTGTCAGGGCATGAAGTTCCTCACTGAGCACTAGTCTGGATTCCCAGGAAGTCTCATGCAAACACACTTCTATGCTTTTGCTGCAATGAACTGCAACTTCCTACATTTGGCTCGATCACTATGAACCATCCGGGCTTTCCAGAGCTTTGGTCAATCTGAAGCTTGCAATTGCTTTTTGCTACCATGTATTTATGAATTTCAGTTTACAGCTTAGTTACCAGTTTACAACAACAACATCAAAACACAAAGCTGGCCACAAAAATAATCACGAATCTGGTCATTACACTTTTCACAGCATCACAGAATAGTTGGGGTTGGAAGGGATCTCCGGAGATCATCTACTCCAACCCCACTACTCGAGCCATAGCAGCTGCAGCAGGCTGCCCAGGACCATGGATTTTGAATATCTCCAAGGATGGAGACTCCACAACCTCTCTGGGCAACCTGCTCCAGTGCTCAACCACCCTCACAGTAAAGAAGCATTTTCTTGTGTTCAGACAATTTCCTGTGTTCCAGTTTGTACCCATTGCCTCCCATCCCGTCACTGAGAACCACTGAGAAGACTCTGGCCCCACGCTCTTAACATCCTCCCACCCGATATTTATACACACTGATAAGGTCCCCCCTGAGCCTTCTCTTCTCCAGGCTGAACAGTCCCAGCTCTCTCAGCCTCTTTGGTTCTTTACATTAGATCGATTCTTTAAGCCTTCAGCGTTCACAATTTCAGGATCTATTCTATCACCATAAAGGCTAAAAACGTGCTTTGTTGTTAAACAAAAGCTGAAATTCTCACATGACTACATCACTCCAGGAGCTAAGGAGTTGTGCTAAAATTATAAGAGTTGCTAACAGTGAGACTAATTAGATCCTATTTAAAAAAAACAGAAGAGACTAGCTCCTTACTTTTCATCAACGGTAAAATCAACCAATTCTAGGCATTTCTTTTGCAGTTAATGGTTGCTTTCATCAACCCCCCACCACCACAGTCTCCTGAAATTCCTTTATTAAACTGGATTTGCAGCCCACTCCATTAAACCATCCACGCTGACAGTGTTTAAACAGCACAAATGTAACTATAAGAACCTACAAATGTGTCTCTCTTATTGGAGCCCAGATGGCAGGTTTGGTGCTGCAGAATACACTGACGCAGCCCGACAGGCAAAGGCTCGATGGGAGACCCCAGCGTTGGCACATTTTGGACCCTGCAGCAGCTGCATCAGGCTGACGTGGTGAGCTGTCAGAGTGGCTTGCCGTGTACCCTAAATCAAGGTCTAAGAGGACAAAAATACCTTGTGACTGTCTGACATCAGGCTGCACGGACAGATCCAGTGTTCTCTGATGAGGAAAAGACTCCAGACATACGGTCCATACACATTTAACTCCAGCCACGTGGACAAGCCCACTGGAATCAATGGCTCTACCCACCTCCCTTGAAGTTATTCCCATACTGAAGTGCCTTGATGAAATGAATTCAGAGGGTGGGAAAACACAATACAGGAAGTATTTTTTGTGGGTGAGTAACACATACCAGCCCAAAGCTAGGCAAGAAGAAACAAGGGGGTGGGGTATAAGAAGGAAAAAGCCATTTTTCATCAGTTTAAATCACTATTTGCATGGATGGTGAATTTCAAGCTTAATATTTGGCTCCTTTTAAAGCTTCATTCTTGGTAGCTGCCTCTTCCAAGAAATGGATAGGAATTCAGCGATAATTACTTTCTCTGCATACTGTCACACTTGGCTTGACGTCTAAGCTCTAACCTCGGTGCGCACCCACATCCCCCACTGCACGCAAGAGGAGCCCCACATGCTTTGAATTGGCACATGATTCAACAAAGGCAACTGAGGTGAAGATTTCAAAACATCTCTGGGAATAGCAATGCAGAGAAATTTTGGCAAATTAGGCTCTATCTTCCTGTTACTTTTTTTAACTCCCATTTATTAAGGGCACATGTTCAATATTCTGTAAATAATAACAGAAAGCGTTTTCACTTAAACCAAAGCCCATGGAATAATTTAACTCATTTCAGCAGTTGCTGACAAATCCAAATAAATGCCTACCCACTTTTACATGCGTCTTTAATGTGCAGCTCAGTGAAGGCAATGGGCACTAGACCAGAATCTTCTTGAAGTGAAAGAAAATATTATTATTAGGAAAGATTTCATAACAGTGAAGGATTAGGCTTTGTCCAAACATAGATGTTGCATTGGTTTAACTAAATCCGGCATGGAAAAGTTTTACTTACTGCACCAGTACTTTACATTATGAAGCTATAGCCTCACAACAGTACTTTTTTTTTTGCTAATACCCAAAAGAGAATCTCTCTTCTGCTTGGAAAAAGAGATGCAAACATTCCCACCAAGGATTGAACTATATCTCTACCTGCCCTGTCCCATGCATTTGTGAAAACAGGTTTCGCTCACTGCATTGCACCTATGAAGCCACCCTTCCCTCAAACACAGACTATAGCAGAGTGCAGTCACTCCCTTCCCTGTATCAAGATTTTAATACTTCTCACCAAAACCAAAAGGCAGTTCAAACAAGTCCCTGTTCCCCTCTGCCTGCTTTCTCCTGTATCACATCTGTCTTTTGCCAGGATTTCTCCAGCCACATCAAGAGGAAGAAAAAACACAAACACAAAAAACAAGACCCCTGCAAACATGTCTGACTTCTGTGTAACCCTCCCTGTGTTTGCCAAATAAATATACCGTCTACTACTAGCACAGAGCTCCAGGTACCAGCTGTTTGCTCCTCACTCCCAGAGCTGGCTCCCATCAGTCCTGCACTACATACAAACAGGGCAGCGGTGAAGTTCCAGTTTAGCTGAACAGATATGCTATTCTTGTTGGGATTCCAGTCATTTTGATACGTGAATGTGCACACAAAAATCAACTAAATTTCCTGCAACCCAAAGAGCAGATTTTTTCAAAATTTCTTCCAAGACCGGTGATCTACTGAGCCTCTTCTGACCCATTTGTCTGTGTTATTAGCGTTTTTATTGCTGCAGTGTCACACAGTCTGTGCTCTTAAAAGCTTAATGTCTACATTTTTTTTAAGATTTTGCATTCTGCTTCTTAAATGAATTCCATGTGTTGGTGTTAAGACTAGAATAAAGAGAGAAATAAATAAAAAGCAGTAGGGTTATTTTATTACTACATTAGCATCTAAAGGCATCAAAGGAAATCCTAGCCATATAATACCATTTGCCGTATATACATAAATACGGTATTTAACTGTATTTATAACACCTGCTCCATGAATGTCACACAACTTGCAATCCAAACAGTTTTTAACCAGATGACAGCGCTCTGCAAGGTGCAGAGTTCACTCTGCCAACTCTTCTCATGGTTAGGCATCGCTGCCCCTTTTGCTACTTGTCACTGCCCCTTTACTGGAAACATGGCCTCTACAGCCTTGCCCAAAGGGTGATTCACCCAAGTGCTGTTTGATTTGCTTCAGACAAGGGAAAAATCAGTAGGTCAGATGAAACTCTTTAAGGAGGCGATCTGAGCTAAGTGGGCATGGAGGCTGAATGCCTGGAGCCGTGCAACCCCTCCTGCCATGCTTTCACGGCACTGACCACCATGTTGATGGCTTCCCTGCTTCGCTCTGACTAGTGCATACATGCAGGTTTACAGTCTCATGGGGGAGAAAGGCGCACAGCTTGTGCCCACCAAAACATACAGGTGCAGGCACCTGTTGTGTCTCGCCTACTAGGCAAATGCCTTAACATCAAGAGCAGATCCACCTATCACCATCCTGTGGAGATACCCTTAATCAGCCCACCGGCAGCTGCCCCCAAGCACACCCATTGCTTTCAAACACCACCCAGCAACCGGGGGAGCACTCTGGAAAGCTGGCTGCCTGGGGACACGGAGCGCCTGAGTTTCTCTCCCCTCATTCCCAAGATCTGCATAAGAACAAGATCAGCCTTTCCTTAAGCATCGGGCTTATTCTTGTCGCTCACCCTTGCTAGGAGCTAGGAGCGAATCCTAGCCCCATTTAAGCTTTGCCGCTGATTTCAATGGAGACAGGATTTCACTCTCATGGTCATAATCTTCTCTAGGGACACAGTAGGCGAATAGGAGATCTGTTTTCATGCAGATGCCCTTCCTTTATCACCAAGAATGGGAAGAGATTATCGCAGGTAGATACAATCTTTCCTAAAGCGAAGCAATGGTAGCTCCAATCCGTAGCTCCAATCCATAAACCCGTGATTCAACTCACAGAGATTTGGAGGCTATCTGGCTGAAATATCTGGCATTACCTCCTTCTACAGGCCGCTCAACTCACGAAACCCTCCTTGCCAACTAGCTGGAACGCATTCCTCTCAGGGGCTATGCTAGAGCAAAGTCAGACGCCTTTCTAGACAGCTTTCCCAGTTTATACAAGATAGCAAATGCAAAACTGATAAAAGGCAATATTTTTCCATAACCAGACTGTGGGAAATATCTGACGAGAGAAGTTCCTGAGGTTAAAGAAAAAGATAAGAAAGGAAGGAAGGAGTGGGCATTTATAAGCATATCGAGGATATTGTAATAAATAGCTTCGTAACATTTGAACTTCATGATTCAGGGCTTACTAGCAGTAAAAAATAAAAAAAAAAACTGAATATAGTAGATGAAATCTACTGAGCCTCTTCTTAAGAAGACGACACCCCCTGCCCTTCTCTGACCCGTCTGCTGCTGCTTTCTCGTGGAGGCAGGAGACCAGACCAGGCGCCTTCGTGGCTGAACCAACACGGCAGATCTCGCGTCCCTACGCACCGAGGCACCCGCTCGCGCTCCTGCTGACCGTACAGCACGTGGCTTTCCAAAAACTTGCCCGGTGATCCCGGAAGAGCCCCAGCTCAACAGCGGTGTCACACCGAAGTTTCCAGAACCGAGTCGCTGGCCGGTTGCCGGGATCCCGGGCAGCAACGGAGACGCCGCCCTCGGCCCAGACGCCTGGAGAAGATGCGCAGGCGGCTGACAACATGGATTTAACACCGCCACACGCGTGTTTTAAGGAGTAGCCAACACGCCTGCACTCACAACACATCAAACCACCACGAATGCGACCATTTCCGCCCGGGGACCCCGCGTCGGGGAAGGGCGGAAACCCTTCCGCACTGTCCGAACTGCCCTCGAAGGCCCCGAAATCCCACGCGCACCCCAAAAACGGAGGGGCGGCGCTGCTGGCGAGCGGAGGCAGCCGCGTGGGGCCGCGCGCCCGAGCCAGCAGCAACGCCGGCCTCGGCTCTCACCCAGATCTGCCCAGCCCCTTTCCCGATTAAATATCTCGGAAAACTAGTCACGCCATGGCTGCTGGCCCCGAGAGGTCCCGGCACCTGCCGGGCTGCCTCCTCCCAGGACACAGCGCGCTGCGTGATGGAGGGACACCCTGGGCCGCAGGTTGGAAACACACCAACTCCCGAGAAACGTGCCCAAAACTACCATTAAGAAGGATGTTTGGAGCCCGAGCTGATGTTGATTCAGTTAAAATATTCTCGCTGCCTTCCGTGCTGAACCAGGCTTTTCATGCAAACCACAAAACCCAGCTTAGCTCTCCGTCGCGTCCTCCCCGGTGCCCAGACGGCTCCTCCAGCCTTGATGTGCAGCATCCTGGGCATCCATGTGCTGCAAGAGTCCAAGTCCAGCCACACAAACAAGTCCCTCTCTTTTAAATGAAGCCCATGTGCTCATTTTTAGCTCTGCCATCCAGCAGGGCGGACTTCTGAGGTATCGGAAGTGCTGGAGCCAGTCAGTGAGATGTCAGAAAAAACATAAAGTTATGTTAGCTGTTTATTTGCTAAACTTTTGGTCTGGGTCTGTTCTATCTGGGTTCATTTTGATGGCATTTTCTTTGCCATTTATCTTTTGTAAGTCCTTCTACATCCCTTTAAAGTCATCCATGCATTATTATTATATACCCATCATCATACCAAAAAAAAAAGTTTACAACCATCCTGATAATACAAAAAGCACCACAAGTATTTTCTTTCCAGGTGGATAAGCTGATATATCAAAAAAAAAAGAGCAGCACACAACACAGCAACAGGCCTGCAATCATAATACTGGCAGAAGAGTCAGGACCCTTTACAAATATACTTTCAGGAAGACTGCAGAAAAATCCTAGTAGATATTAGTATTCTTCCTACCTCAAAAGCAGTATAGATGAACAAAGCCAATGAAAATTACCTGGAAACCTACACTGGGAATTAGAGTGCTTTGGCCTTGATGTTGATCTTGAAATAACCTGGCCCAAGCTCAAGAATTATTTTTCCTGTTTATTTTTAGGATGCATTACCTTCAAACCTTTAGACCTGTCTTTTAAAATATGTTTGACGCATTAGATACCTTTTCCAATTTTTCCACTAGGCTGAAAATAAGATCTGTGAAGTCACATTTATTAAGAGAGACTTGTCCATCACCGATATCTCAGTAAGTACTTTCCAAAGAAAGAGGTGTTCATTTTATAGCAGATGCAGGTTTCCCAACACCAACAACGAAGACATGCATCATGTCAATATCCAGATATGCCAAAGCCAGCCTGAATTTTTCCACGGCTATACTAAATTTTTGGCCTTGGGTTGACAAAGCCCAATTTAGCTAGTAACTGTTGTTCTCACTGAAACAGACTGGAGCTAATTTGCGTAAGAACAAAATATATTAAAGGCTACATTTTCTTAGAGTTAAGTTAGTCAACTTGATGCTTGTGGCTTGCTGCAAACAAGAAGTAAGTATTTTCAGTAACTTTGAGCACATACTTATTTTACTTGTGGAGTTCTGACTGTTTTCAGCCAGGTTTGAGGAACATAACACTGCCACTATGCACTTCCACAATTCTTGTACCTACACTGTCATTAGTCAGGACCGGAAAAGAGGGTAATTGGTGGTTTTCTTTTAACCAAAACAGTTATATTGGTACGGATCTGCATGAACGCAACAAAGCCAATATGACGGCATTCTCTTTTCCTTTCTTTTCATTACAGTTCGTGATGGCATAAAGCCCTGCCACTGAAAACAGTGCTAATACAGAACAGGCTCTGTGGGACTTGGAGGAAATAGCAGGAGTCCATTCTCCTCTGACCCCTAATGCAGTGGAACGGAGCGGTATAAATAACACACTGTGTCACTTGTGGGGAACCAGGGGATTAGAGACCTTGTGACCCTCAACTGTCTTAAGATCATCACTTCCTTCAGCCCTCCTCCTCATCATGCCCCCACAGAAGCAGACCTCTACTAAAACCATGAAATTGTCTTCTAAATCCAAACCCACGAGTATCCCCATGACAACACACAACCTGGAAGCCTGCAATAGTTTACTGTATGTTATTGTAATTGGTTTGGTTGCGTTGCATTAATGAAGTCCTATTTATCTGGATGCCCCAAGGCATCTTAGGCAGAAATACCTAAACATTATAGCTGTGCATATCTAAAGGAACCAGGAATAACTCTGAAGAATCTAAACTCTCCAAAGAGCATGTGATGAGCCTTCCAGTGAAAGGGATGCTTTTCAAGTATAGTAACACAGGAATCACCAGACTGGATCAAAAGCAACCACCCTTCTTGCTCAGCATCCAGTCTCCAACCTCAGATGCTGAAGAACATACCCACACAGCAGGCAAGCAAGAGAGGATCCTCCAGCCATCACCCACCCTAGGATCCCGGCAGACACAAATGGCTTGCTGCATTCTCTAGCGTAAATCATCAGTTTAAACTAATACATCAGCTCAAATGTACAGCAGCTGAAGAGCTGACACAGTTCCCCTTTTGTCACCCATCACAAGCGCAGCAGCCTCCAGGAAGCAGAGCAGACAGCTGACAAAGATAACAACATAAACCACTGCAGTCACTTTGCAGGAAGAGCACCTGCCAGAACCCCAGCAGGTCCATTCAACCATAGGGTCACTGCTTACACCAATCATGCTTTTTGTTTTTTAATATAGTTTTATTTTATCTCACACACAGTTTTCTTACTATGTTTTTGCCCCATATAACCTATTCTGAATCTCACCAGGGCACAGCTTCATGTCTGGCAGCAGGTGAGAGTGTTGACACCCAAGCACAGGTGAATTCAAGTGAGACAACCCAGGCATTTGCTACCCACCGCTCTCTACTTCATCCCTCTTCCCTGATGACACCACAGAGCCCTAAAGGTAACTCATTTCAGGTGACTTTGATATGGCTGGTTATAAGGCATGACAATTCATGAGCTGCTTCACATGAGCTTCTCCATTCCCACTCCCAGAACAAAGTCCATGACAAGGGCTGCATGGGTGGCTGGGTCTGCAAGTGTTTTGGTCACCCCAATTGAACCTCCTGCTAGTCAAGACCTTGTGTGTTGTGTCGCTCTGGTTACTTCCTGTGCTGACCTTAATTGCACTGCAGATGCCATTATTTAGTAGCTCAGGTATTACCTCTACCGATATTAATTCCTGTGAACATCTTGTACTGACAACCCTTCATAAAGGCAGAGCCGTCCAGTGACCTGGGAAGCACCGAGGCGCAAACAGGTTCTGCATTCTAGTAAATGGAAGTACATCTGGTTTCAGTGAGTTACCAAGGCAAAACACCAGGTCTTGAGAATGGTCCTTCCCACTGCCAAGCCTGAGAAATAATAAAAGTTGGAAGAGGAAATGAGGAATGAAACAAAAAAAAAAAAGAACACCCACAACATCACATTGCAGTTCATTTATTGTTTCAAACAGCTGCAGCAGAAATTCTGTTTTTGTTTTTGCTGGCTTTTCTCTTTTTTCTTCCCTCTCACACAAATGAAAACAAGCATGGAAACCAAGGGCCTTGTCAGTGTCTATTTTGTCTTGATTGTTCATTTCTAAGGGCTTGCCAGGGAGACGGACCTCAATTACAACTACCACCAGTACAGCTGAACAGATACACTTTTCCCAGTGATAAAGCCCTTATTTACAGCAGAGTTCACCCCTTTTTCAAGCTGCAGTGCTGCAAAAAGCATCTTTGTCTATCTATAGTAGGGGCTGTACTGACTTCATTACATGAGTTGCAATAAATCCACAGTGCAGAGGAGGCCCTCTTGAAAGCCTGGCGAACCATGGCACTGCCTAAAAGCTTCAATGTTTCACTTCAGCTTCTGCAATCCCCATTAAAAAGATGCAAATAGTTTAACAAAGAACTAAAGCATCTGTCAATCTGCAGCAAATTGGAAGAACAAATTTCATTTTAGCAGCAGAAAGTCTCTTATAAACAATAACATTACAGAATTACAAGCATACATATCTTCCTAGTCATCTATAAGTCACTACTGAAAATATATATACTCCCATATTGCCAAACAATCCCAGTGAATAAAACCCCATCATGAAAAATAAACAGCTGCTTTTGTGGTCCTTCTAAATACTGTATATTCTTCCACAGAGACTCCAGGTTTGGGGCTTGGTTCCAGAGTTAGGCATAGGTCAGTTTTAGTTCAGGCTGGTCCCACTACAAATTTTGTCACTATCTCCAGGTGGACTGGGATCAAATCCCCTCTTTCTCCAAGAGTAGATTCAGCAGCAAGACAGCTGACACTGCACCCTTGAGACCATGGCCATTGCCAAGGGGCAGAAGAGCAGGAGAGAGCTGGGTACATCAGCACAGCACAAGGGCAAGCCACCAAGGGCTTTAAGGGCGGCCAGCATGACTCTGGCGAATGTTGGAGGGCAAAGTATTTCTGGTAGATTTAAGGAAGACATAAGGCTATACCACTAATGACAGAATATCCTTCCTCTAGGATTTTACGTACCATCTGGCAGCTTACATTCAAGAAAGATGCATTTTAACAGACACCGTTACAGGAGAGAGCTGCTAGATCATACAGGGAAGGAAGAGCCCTCTTACAATAGACGACAGAGCTGGCTTTGTTCAACCCAGCAGGAGCAAGGCTCCGAGGGGATAAGACCACTGTCTACATCACAGAAAGAACGATTTAAGCGAAAGGACAACACTGGCACAAGAACAAATGAGTATAAGCTGGTTACAAATAACTTTTGGCTGGAGCAAGAAGGTCCCTAACCATGCCTGGCTCTCGATGCCTTCCAACAGGAGTAGTGGGGCTGGCAGCCCAATCAGTTTTAAGATGCAGCTTAATAAATTTATTATTGAGATTATACCCTTTGGCTGCTCATAAGGATAAGGAAGGGGCCTTCATGATCCCAGAAGTGTTATACACTCTTGTGTTCGTCCTCTTCTCTCATCAGCAGCGTCTCTTAATTGGTTTCTTGTTATCCTGTATCATCCGTACCCCACAATTTTTACAATTAACCACTGTGATATGAATTGTCTAGACATGTAATAGGAAATTCTGGAAACCCAGAGATTTAAAAGGCTATGGTAGAAAAAAGTCAGGTGCAGAAGTCAGGCTAGCTGAAGTCTGCTTCTGTAGCACAGAGAATCACTTCTCAGAACTGTACTACTTATGATTGACGTGAATTACACATCAAGCCCAAGATACCAGCAGGGACAAAACCTCACACTGACCAGAAGGACAGTGCCATATATTTTATGAATTACCCCCCCTCATCTAAACACAGCCCCCAAGACAAGAACGCCCAAAGACTTCACAACGGATCTTGCTCTACTTTTTTGTCACCCTTCCCCATCACTTAAATGACAAGCAAAGCTCCATCACCCCCATTTATCACTGAATGCTCTTCATGTGCATACTATGATAGATTCCAAATAATCATCTCCATCTGAGTATATTTTAAGAGAGGGACTGTCCCTACCACTTCCCAATGTGTCTCCATCCCACTAGCACTCCTGCTATGGCAGATGTTCTGGTTTCTTATCCGTCAAGTACTTCCATCTCTTTCTGGGGATGGCTTTGGAGATTACAGCTCAGTGATATTCTAAGCCATTTGTATCCAAAGACATTCAGATACTTCATAGTTTGGCCTTTCAGCTGCAGATTTTCAATGACCAAATCTTAGTTAGGCCAGTAAACGCAGCCTTGCCAATGTGTGACATCATTTCCTCCTGGAGATCCCCAGTGGCTTAGATACAACTATCAGGATATGTGAACTGATTCATTTCTTGTCTTCCACTGCCTTCTAACGCAATGCTTGATTTGGGAGTTGCGAGGGTTTTCATTAGATCAGTGGGTTTCATATGAAATAGTCAACCCCCATCTTTCTGCAATGCTGGGAAGTCAACGTCTGTACTTGTGTGTTTGCTGAGCAGTCACGCGGGATTCACAGCACGCAGTCAACTTGGAACTCTGGGCTTACCTTCAAACTCGCAACCAAGCGTGCAGGAGCACCTCTGGTGCATGCTCCAAAGGCTTTCCATGCCTGTAGACAGACACAGGCTGGATTACAGTCTTTACTCAGGCCAAAATTTAATTGGCAGCGAGGACACAGGGAAAAAGAAAACCCAAGCACAGACAATCATCCAGCCCCCAGAAAGGATAGGCAAAATCGGCTGGGAACGAATCCTAGGGCATCCCAGGCACAAAAACCACAGGTACATCCCCCAAAACACTCCAGCCACTGCTACTCAGGAATAGGTGGGAGTTCTACTTTTAACTTAGATTAGGGTAGCATTTGAGTTTCCTTTCAAATACAGCAAGCCTGAGCTTATACAGGTCTTGCTGTGCAACACGCAGAGCCAGGGCAGGTTGTCCCAGGCACTGACAGCTGGGTCTCAGTCACAGCGGTGAACGGCAAAATGAATAATCCCTTGGAAGGGCTCTACCATCAGCAAAATCTCATCTAGTCCATCTCTGCCGAAAGCCTCCCCACCCATCAAGACAGGAAACTGTAGCCATCTATAGCCCCAAGTTGCTGGGGATTACTTAACGTTTGGACAAACATTTGAAAGTGAGGAGTGCTATGAAAGTGTTAAGAATTATGCAAATACAAGGAGAACAGAAACCGCAGGCATCTAATAAGAGTTTGCCCTCATTCTATCAAAGCCTCACAGTAATAATGTATTTCTCCAGTAAAGCTGCTGGAATAGTTTCACCTCCTTTAATTCACTAGTATTTAGCCTTTCGTACATGCCAAGAGTGCATGAAATAAATTAGTACCTACATTTCATCTAAATTTACTGTAACAGGTATAGGGGGAAAAAAAAAGAAGAAAAAAAAAGAAAAAAAAAGACCCTTGCAGAGGGAATCTGCTTCTCATTTCAGATCTTTGGCCAGGCTCAAACTGAGATACCACTGGATGGATTTAACATATTACCACTGTCCCTGACCACTCAAATGCTAGAGGTTACTCTCCTCATAGGTCAGATCACTTCAAATATGAATTCCCTAATCCGCTTCAGCAAGCAAGGTTGACCTAAACAGTCTAAACAGGCTGAGATAACCTGCCTGATTTTTTCTTCAGTGGATTAGGCAGTAATCATATTTTAAAGGTGCTCTAGTTGACTCAGAAAAGGTCTGTCCTCAGTCCAGGTCAGCAAAACAAAGCAAGAGCATTTACACCAAGACCTGCATTGGTATAGGTAATGTGGCTTTAAAAAAAAAAAAAAAAAAAATCAAATTAGCAAAGATTTTTCATGTAGACAAGTGCTTTAGTATCTTAAAAAATAATCTTAAAAAATAACTTCACTATCCAAAGACTTACTTTCCCCCTTAAATCTCATGCACAGAGGAAAAAAAATCCATATCCAGGACTTGCAAATTCCCTATCCTCACATGCAAAGGCATATTAGCTCTGTTCCACAGACAAGAAACTAAGACATCTCACATTTGCCTTGGCTTGATCTATGCTTAAGATTTGCCAGCAGCCTGTAAAATTATGGGGGCGGGGGAGAACATCAGAAATACATGCACAGCCCCAACCGGTGTATTTATGCTGAGAAAATGCAATTGATTCAGAAATAGCTCTATGGAGGCTGGGGAGGGAGAGAGGAAGGAAACAGAGAAAGAGCTTTTTTGCTGAAGAAGCTCATTTCGTTCTGGGAACCGGTTTCGGCTACACCAGCAGAAGAGCCAAACGCAGCGGCAGAGGAGCGGGGTAACCTCACCTGCTGGGTACTTCAGACCGCAGAGCCCTAGGTGAAAGCTCTATCGCCCAGATCAGAGGTAGACAAACTCCGCTTGCCAGCATTTACGCTTATTAGCTTACCACAGATGTTGCTTCACAACAAACTTTCCCCCAGAAATGCTGCCTCCTCTTTTCCTATAGATAGACAGCAAACTGGACCGGGGAACTGATCTGGCTGAAAAATAACCTGACAAAAGGAAAAAGAAAAGAAAAAAAAACTATAAGCTTCATAGTGTCGATAGTTGCTCTATCAGACCGGTTTTAAGTGTAGGAAACACAAGGAGCAGTAAAACTCGGACCAAACATCAGGAATCCCTAGCTTCCACTCCTGGACCCAGATCCTACCAGCTTTTCGATGGGGAGAATATTAATTCTATCACAAAAACCCGTAAGGAAAAATTAAGAACACTATGAGGCAAAAAGAACAGCCCAATCCCCCAGTGTAACACTTTGCCCACTGAAATCTAGCTCCTCTCGTCTGTGTGCATGTGCACAAGTATGAGTGTGCATCAGTGTGATAAAAGTTTCCAATTCTGTACAGTAACCTTTAAGCAAAAGAAGTACTCTAAAATATTTTTAAACACATACAGAGCCTAAAACAGCAGCTCTTATTGGTAATATAACATAATTAATGTCACTTGGTTACATCATCCAGGAAATTAATCTAATCAGCTAAAATAACAAGACAGTCAAAACTTGGCTCCAAAGGGAAAAGCTGCCCTTTCTGAGCAGATCTGCTTTGCCACACACCGCGGCGCAGTTTAACCCCCTGCTACCACGGACGAGGCTCTCAGCAAGATTTTTGGGACCGTCTGCTGCATCTCGCCCTGCAGCCTCTGGGCACAGCACCGGTCACAGGGACTCGGCTCAGTAGTCTATCTCTGACCCTATTTAAATTGAAGCAAAGGTCTACAGTCATGCGCTTTTTTTTTTTTTTTTTTTTTTTTTTCGGCACTGATTTTGTACATCTTTGGGGGAGGAAGTTCTAATCAAAACTAATTTAACGGGGGATTTCTCAGGGTAGGAATCACCGCTCAATCTGAATCTGAAAAGACAGCTAGAATCAGGTGAGAGAAGGAAATGGCAAAAATCAGTTGCCCTTTAAGAATACACATTTCTAAAATTATTTGGGGCCGCAAGACCAAGGTAGCTGTAGGAACTGATCTCGAGGGAACGATAGCCACTTTACTTCAATTGCAGTTTACACCGCTGAGCTTTCAGTGCTGGGTAGGCGTCATTATCCTAAGCCTCCTTTGTAAACCATTCTGAGAAGCTCAGAGGAACAGGTGGCAATTGCAAAACACAAGTATGTGCAGGCACCCCTCTGGCTGCCCAGCGACACCGAGGCCGAAGGAGCGCAAACGCTTGGCTGCCGTTTGGCTGCCTCCAGGCRCATCCCCCCTCTGCGTGGCCCTGCGGGCAAAGCACCGCTGCGGCTCCCGCTCCCGCTGCGGCTCCCGCTCCCGCTGCCRCTCGGGCTTTTGAGCACCTGCTGGAAGAGGGGGAGCACCGCCAAGCGGAGCGGCTGGCCGGGCTCGGGCGATGCTCACCGCCGCGGCACGCACAGGGGCGGGGGGAGCCCGGCCCCAGCTCCTCGCTCCGCTCCGCTGCGGTGGCGAGGAGAGACAGCGCTGCATTTTTCATTGATGAAACAGCAGAGAAAGGGCTCTTGCTGCTTCCCTGCACATTAGTCAGCACACGAGAACAAAAAAAAAAGAACAAATCCGCTTGGTAGCATTAGGGATTATGACTCAGACTTTTTTTTCCTGTGATTCATTCGGAGCTCGGAGTCGTGGCACCGATTCGGAGCGGCCCCGTCGTGTCAGGTTCCGGCCAAAAACAGAAAGGTTTTTCCCCTTCCCACTGCTTCATTCCCTGGAGTCGCAAGTTATCCGTTCAGACCCCTCCTCCCCCCACGCAGGTACCCAGGCCCCGACGGGGAGAACGCCGCGCGGGATCCGGGCACGTGCCTGGCAGGCGCTCATCACCCCCGAGCTCGTCAGCACCCCACGGGACCCGCGGGACCAGCCCGTCCCAACTCCAGCGTAAACGTGCCAAGTCCCGGCCCTCCGGCAAGCAGGATGGCGTTGAACGCGAAATAAGTCGGGGCTATTAACGGCGAGCGGGACGGCTGGCTGCAAACCCTTTGGTGGGAGGCGAGGAGTCAACCAAAGATGACGCCGGGACGGGGGCGCAGCTTCGGAGGAAGCGGCGATCATCTGTCAGGGACAAGAAATGTCAAATCCGAGCAGAAGCGACTCACCACGTCAATACAAAGGACACAATCACCCTTTTCACTCTTCCCCCCGGCCCCCGGGGTCAGGCGTCAGAGACGCCCACAGCGGTTTCTCGTGACGCTGCCCCCGCTCGCACATGCAGCAACATCAGCCCCTGCGACAGGAAGGACACCGCAGGGTCAAACAATACCTAACCAGCGGCTAAAAGCCAACAGGGGATGACCAGAAGCACCTCCACGGGCTGTCCACACGGTGGGGCACCCTGGTCGCAGGGTCCCGCACCTTGCCCCACAGCTGCCCCATTACTGCATTCATTTCTCCAGCACATTTTCGAGATATCCCGCAAGAAACGGTGGTTTCTTTGCTTCCGTCCCCTCCCTGGAAAGCTAATTATGTCCCTTAGCACACGGCATGCTCAGCCAGCCCAGGAGCGCAACCCTCGCCGCGCTGAGCACTGCCCCAGTTCAGCAAGGTGTTTAAGTCAAACACATCCTTCGCCGTCTTGCTCAGACACAGCTGTGGAAAGCACTTTCTTGGTAGGCTGGTCTTCATCCAGCAGACTTCTGCGAGACTGTATCACTTCCACGGGTGAAATTTCTTCATCCCTTGGGAAGGGACACAGTTTCGCCCCTACGACGAGCTCAAATTAGCTGGGAAGGAGTCCAGAAGCAGGAGAGGGGGCTCACATGTGCTTTCTACCTAGAGAGACCATGTTCTGACTCCTCATGCTCTAACCCTTCCTGTGCATCTGTGATGCTGAAAGAAACTTCACCACAGGGAATGAGACTTTCAGAAGCGTCACGCTCAGCCTGCCATGCCACTTGCAATTTTTACCGGAAAAGGAATTGTAGCTGCAGGATAGGTTGCTGGAGAGCAGAAAGGGAGAAATAGGATTTTGTGTGTTACGTTGCATGAGGAGCCCCCATTCCGGACCCAACCACGCTAGGTGCTGCACAAACAGAACAAAAAGCGATCCCCGCTGGATTTAACAGAACAAAAAGGCGAGCAGCCTCTCTGCATTTGGATAATAATAGCAGCAGATAAATTCCACATTTCAAACACGGCTAAGACATTAAACAGAGCCTCTGTAGAAAGATTAGGTAGAATAAAAAAGAAAAAAAAAACAATAAATCCTTATGTTCTTGTCCATGAACTGATTGGCAGCAAAAGCCAGCAAATGTGGCCTCTTTTCCCCTGATATCATAGTGCCCTGCATAACCAAGAGCACTAGAGCTTAACAGCTTGCCCAAAGGGCTGCAAAAGACAGCTCACAGTAAGACCTGCAGTACCTTCCTTGGAGTCTGCTCAGAAAACCAGTGTTCCCCCGCTCAAATGCATCTGCAGGGTTCCTCCTCTTGCTACCCCACTGTTCCCCGACAGACCACGTAAAGGACAGGCAAGCAAGCTTGAGATGCCAGGTAAAAAACACACCAAATCTTCTCCAGCACAAGAGGCTGGGCAAGCAGGGCATGAATACAATAAGGGGAAGAGGAAAGTAACAAATAAATTGTTTCCCCTGGTAGAGCCGCACAGAAAAAAGCTACAAAAGCATTAAGCCTTTTCCAGGCTCCTACAGGAGGGATTTTGAGTCTGAAAAGTCAGAAACAAGCATATGTAAAGGAAGGCGGGGCAGAAAAGAGAATGAAGTGGAGGAGTCTCACCTAAATTAATTTTTTTTTTGACTTACTGGTCATTTCTGTTCTGCATGCTCTAGAGAGAGCCAGTGATTTCAAACGCCGTTTTCATCCTTTCAACAGACTCCTTTGAAGTGCAGGTTCCTATCACCCTACCTAGCATGGAGACACCTCACACTCCTCCTGCCCCCCTCACATCCCCCAGGGTAAGACATTGAGCTGTTGGTACGCAAGATGGCAATGAAAAAGAGAGACCTTCCACTGCAGGCTACGGAGAAGCATCCTTCCCCTGAAACACTACAAAAGCCAGTGAAGTAAGTCTGCATCTTAGTGAGAGATTTTGTTCCTCTGTTCTTGTTATCTAACTTCAAAAAAAACCCTGCCCATTTACAGTTTTGACTAAAATTAATCAATGTCAACAATTAAGTTTTCATTTAAATACTTTTATTTAAAAATAGCTTTCAGATAAATGATTTAAGAGAACTAACTTCAAGCTCTAAATTTACTATGATCTACTAGAATCTATTTAAAGACATTTAAAGCATGAAGCATCAATGAGCTTTGCTCTAATTTCCATTAATTAAAAGGTGCTGCTTTTTAGTACACATGAAACATGAAGGCTCTGGAGATCAACCCAAGTCCCATAAATATATTATGATGTCATGTACTGCCGTAGGTGAGCAAATAGACACATTTCATCTTTGAACTGCATCCTGGAAACCCTGTTTCTGCTGCATGGAAAAAAATATATATCAATTGGTTTAATTAAAGATCCAGTAAAACTAGCTGGTGCAGAGGGACTGTCCTTTTCATTTCCACAAGGAAAAGCCAAAAAATTCCAAGAGCCGGGCAGTCAATTCTCCTCTTCTGACAGACGAGCAATAGCCAAGTAGGTGAGGATAAGAACTGCTTATGCTAAAGTCAAGTATTTTCAGGGATGTTTAGGAACCTGAGGATTACATCAGCAAGATTTTCATATGACCTCAACCATACCGTATATCTAAACCATGTTAGGTCACCGACAGACAATCACCACAACATACTGAGCCCGACCCATGCCACCTTGGGAAGTCTAGCCTCTCATAACTGTAGTATCAGTTAATATTGTCTTACTTTGCAATACAAACCAACTGCAATACCGTAGCACATCATGGGGACACATTCACACCTAATGCCAGGTTTGTTAATGCTTCTGGTATCACTGACTGTATAATAAAAACATTAATCTGAATAACATTTGCTAGAAAGGGCTCTCAACTGTTTCTAGGTCTTTCTAAAACTTATTTCTTTACCTGGATTACCATGTCCCTTAGTTAGTTAGTTAGTTATCTGCCCAGAAAAAAACTGTCTCCCCTTTTACAGCCCACAGGACAGGGGAAATGGGGAAGGCAGCAGCAGGTATTTACAGAAGGATGAATACTGACTCCAAAAGGAGAAGCAAGAGCTGGGAGAAGACAGACAGGAAATAATGAAAGGAAGAGAGAAGGTATTTATGAGTATGAATCACACATTTCTCTAGACAGACATCTTTCCATTAATGATGAATATCATAATCCCCCTAAATAATGCAAGGAAAAATTGTTTAATCATTTAAAGGTATCATCAATAATAAATATGTCAGCTCCATATGCTAACATCACTCTTCTCCCCTGCTCGGGGACCGTTTTAAGGAAAAGACTAAGATCACTGTCACCTTTTAATTTTGCAGAGATGCTTCGATATTACAATCACGAGAGCTAGGTGCGTGCCCGAGATAAAGAAGTGGAAATCAGAGTGTGCTCACACTGTGTAAGGTGTAAAAGCAGTTCATACCACTGCTGCCAGTCCTGAATGAGAAAGGACTCCTAGCTGGACAGCTGGGACAGGGGAGGAGTGACGGCAGCGCTCAGACCGAGACTACAGGTCACTCCTCCCACGCAGAGTGTGCAAAAGAACAAGCGGAGGTATGATATTAAGTGCAGGGCAGTTGTACTGAAAGTTTCCGGAGACGGCACATCAAAGGCTCGGGATGTGCCAGCTGCACTAGCAAGCAATGCATGCTGCAGGAAGGCACCATGCTAAGGACAAGCAAGGGTACAGCAACGAAAGACGGGGGACTAACAGGACACAGCGTACTCGCTGCCCGTAGCACAGCAGGCACAAGAGGTATCGCTCGTAAATGGTACTGGGGCTCTTCAGGTGGGCTCAAGAAGCCCACCTGAACCCATTACTTACAAGGGATAGCTACGTGAGCACTAAGGAGTATTTGGAAGGGAAGGAAAAGGAGGAAACGATGCAGGCAGCCTTCCACAGACTGGATTTGTCAGCAGCACATCGCAAAATGAGCTTAAAGCGCTTTAAGCCTCATATTGCTGTGATGCTGCCTGCAAAAGTCCCTGCATTAGAGGCAGGGAGCAGGGGTGCTGTTACCCCTGCTCCCTGGGGAAAGCGGGAAGGTTGCTCAGCTCACCTCAGCCCGGCATCGACCCGCTTCAGCCAGCCACCAGCTCGTCTGCCTGCAAACTGCAGGGCCATTTTGATGTGATTTTGATGGCGTGGGCCATTTTGTCATAATTCCCTGTCATGACGGAGTCACAATTGCCAGGACTGGTCGCAGCAGCGGCGCGCCAAGCAACCAGGAATGAATGCAAACGGCAAGACATGCAGGACCGGGGGCAGAGCCGGGGTCCGGTTTGGAAAGCCCGGCTTGCCTCAGCAGCAACAGAGCAGAGAGAGGAAAAGAGGTCAAAACCCACACACGACCCACATTTCCAAAATACCAGCATATTTTCCAGAAAGAGTTTTCCCTACAAACAAAAGAGGAGGAAGGCAGGCGGGGGAATCAGGCTGTGTAAAACTGGCATAGTTTGCAGTGGTCTTCTAAATGAATTTACAGTAATTCTTTTAAAAAAAAGGAAGGTAACTACCAGCATAGAAGATCCAAATCTAATTCCACAGAGAAATCTAAAGCATGCAGTGTCTCACAGTGAGGAAATCCAGCCTTCTGCCTCTGCCAAATTTCTATCAGGGTTTGGGGTAGGACAAAAGGTTTGTGCCACCAAACTATGATTTGTATTGTTTCAACTTTTCTCTTTTCCCCTGGAGTCACTCTTCCGATTCAGAATCGGTACTATTTTAAGCAACTCTGTTAAAAAACAGGATTTAATGCTTGTTTGGACTGCCCATAAAAATCTTTTCCACTGGAACAAAGATTTAAACCTGTGACTCAAAATGACTTTACAATGGGGGGTTGATTATCAAGAGGACCAGAATATCCTCTTATTAGAAACACGCTCACTGGTCTTTCCTGAACTTTATGTGGTGGTATTAACTCAATGGCTTGTTTGGTTGCAGACAGGGATTAATGGTTGTATTTGATTCAGGGGGAAAAAAATACATATTTTTTGTATTATATAAAAAGAGCAGGTGTGTGCATGAGTGGGTGTACATACATGCACATATATGCATAAACACACAGCCCTACAGACATGCACGTAGAAACGCACACACCCTCCTCATCACTTTCAGCAACAGATATATAGGAAAGAAAAACACCAAATCACAGGAAACAAGATTGGAAGAGACCAAAGGACATATGCCATCTGCTTGCCCCGAATAAAACAAGCCTATTTAAAGCATTTTTTAATTAAATTAACATATTTGTTTATTACAGTAGCAGATATTATGGGGGGAATTGCAGCCTTATTGATACAGGCCTTACACAAATACATAAGGCAGTTTTGAAGAGATCTACACGTGAGAACTAGACTTCAGTTAAACTGATAGAGTCCCTCAGGAGTATCCTGTATTAATTTTAGCTTAAATCAGTCACCCAGCACACTACGCCCTAGGAAAAGTTTTCCAAGCACTGAGCATACAGATAAACGGGGTGTTGCAAATCCCTCAGATTCAGCACCAAAACCCCCCTCAGGCCTCACCAATACAGGAGCATTTAACCACTTTGGCTCCAAGCAGCGGGCAAAGAGCAGACCGAGCCTCTCGCCGCCTCTGCTGTATTTTCCCACATCGTTTCCGTGCTGTGACCACTTCCCCCGTTTGACAGCTATTTTTTGGCCGGATCAGTTCCCTAAACGGGCTCGCTGCACTGCCACCGGCATGCCTGTGCCAACACAGCGCCCAGGGCTGTCGGGGCACATCTGCGGCAAGTGCTGTCCCAAAGCCCTCCCTGGGAGGCGCTGGTGCTGCCCACGTGGCGACGGCACCCGCACCAGGATGCAGCGCTGTTTCCCAGCAGTCGGCAAGCAGATGCAGCTCAAAGGCAAAACCGCCCCTCTGCTACCGCTTCCCTCCCCAGCGGCAGGGAATTGGATTCAAGCCGTTTCGGCCACCGAGACGGGGCTTCGGCACCCGGAACAGTCGGTGGCACGGAGCGCAAGGCCACCGAAGTCACAAAGCCCGGGGAAACTGGGTCAGGGCTCGGGAAGGGCCCCCGGGCTGCAGTGCCAAAGGTTCGGGGAGATAAGGCAGGGCACGAGCACACAGCCTCGGAGCGCGCGGGGAGAAACCCTGCCCACTTTATCACTCACCGCTGACGAAACATCACAGGAAACTATGCGTAAAATTCCTCGTCCGCCGTTATGCAGAAGGGCAGATTAGATTTTAAGGCCACAAGCTATCAGCTACAAGCCTATGGACTTGCTTTAGAAATATCAAAGCGGCATCAAATAAAAGAGACTTCTGTCACAACCGTAGCGACCCAGATCTGAACTAGCACCCATAAAGGAAAAGATTTGGGCAACTTCCTACTCTGCTTTAAGTCTTAGAGCCGACAGGTAGCCAAAGTGTGGCCTCCTGGCAAGCAGAGAGAACATACACAACAACTTCATCCAAATTAAAAAATTTACTAAGGGGAGAAGAGCAGACTGTGTAAAACTTTTGTTTGAAAGTTTTCTGGCTGCTCTTATGTCAGCAGAAGTTACTGGAAAACTCAAAAGCAATCATTTGAAAAGCATGTTTTGCCCTGCGTGGTTCCAGCATAAAGCTCTGCATTGAAAACGTCAACAGGGTGACATGAGCTGATTGCCTCTTAAAGCAGCTGCAACATACGTTTCTGTTCCTATGTCAAAAACCATCTCTCAATTTATACACTATGCAATAATTATTTTGCTAATCACAGGGTGCTCTGAGCTTCTGATCCTGAATTATTGTTATTATAGTTGGCTCAGCTGCAAATGTGCTTGCCTTCCAAACACACAGTACTAGGCTAGAAAAGAGGAGCAGGGGTTTAATCCTTCACTGGTTGCAGCATAAGTCAGTGAATGGCATTCTGGCATGCAATTTCTTTTAACGGGAAAAATAACATCTTTTGGTAGGCTTTCCATTTTAAGTTAGAACAAAATCACCACAAAAAAAAAAGAAGAAAAAAATACTGGGTAAGGCAACATAGCACATACTATGGCCTTCTTTCAATTCACCAGCTCAGAGCTATATTTATCTCTCAACTTCAATGCAGAAACACATTCCACTTAGAAAAACTATTGAGCTGCCTAAAAGAGACACTCAAGTAGCAAAGGCCACACACTTAGATACTGAAAAAAAAAAAAGGATTTTTTTTTTAGATGCTCTAAGCTAACTGAAATCTGCCACCTACAACCCATAAACAATCCCTTCAGTGGGCAGATATGACTTGGACCCAAACCAACCTGAGCTTGAAATGGTTTTGCAAGAAACTATCATATGATCTGGCTATTTTTTAGCCATCCACTTTCACCTACTTTCTTCTAAAACGTCTGGCTTTGGCCACTGCTCGAGGAAAGACATGGAAAAGACAAGCATCTGCCCCTATACAGCAAGCCTGTTGCATTGAAGTCCAAAATGTAGGAACAGCACCTGGAGGAAATGCTAACCTGGAACAACTTCGGCTGATGATGACTCTGCATTAGGCAGATCTGGCTATCTCAGACATGACCTGCACCATATCCCTTTCAAGGCAGGGTCCTCTGCACCTCCCAGTTGCAATGGTGTAATTCAGCCCCATGTCCCATCCTGAGTGCTGTAGCTATGAACTATGGGAGTTCAAGTCCTAGTATCATGGGGAGTGGATTGATGGTGGTGCTGAGGTTCAAGTAGATAAACAGCTCATCCCTGCTCCAAAGTACATCGGGCAAAATCTCATTTGGGAGCACAAGGGAAATAGGATCGGGCCCGAGTGTCTTGAAAATAGAAAACTACCCTAACAATTGGCACTAATTGAGCCTCGTGTGCAAGAGTCGTCAGAAAGATCAAGTTATGAACATGCCCTGAAATACCCCCTCACCCAAGGATTGCAAAGTGCAGGGGGGGCATGCCAGGACACTGGTCAGAGAGCAGCAACCACTTGTGAAAGAAGTCTGCGTTGCAGAGACATAAAAACAAAACTAAAAAAAACTGAAAAAAAAAAAAAAAAGAAGAGTCATCCTGAATGAAACATGACACTGAATGTTTACACTTCATATGAGAAGCCTCACATATTATCAGCAACAGGAACGGGAAGGTCTGAAGTCCTATTTCTGTTTATTCACCTTGACGATACCCCGAAAAATTGTGATCACGTTACATCTTCCAAGAGGCAATTCCTATCCAAATGAAAGCCCCCTCCACAGATATGCTTGCATAAACTGGGCTCATTAGAGAGATCAACTGAGCTGGCCTCCAAGGCCCACGGTCTGAGGCACCTCTGGAATTGGCACCTGTCAAACAAGCGCTCTGGACACAATCGCCAGTCCTGCAAACAGGGGTCTGGAAACAGCCTGCTTTCCCAGCACGGAAAGTGCCACGCTGGGTCCTGCGATTTCTTGGAAAAAAACAGCTGCGTAAATGAAGCCATCCAACTAACTCACTTGCTGTCCTCAGCCCACGAGGCCGAGGCAGCCAAGAGTAAGATGTCTGCCACGAAGCAATATTGAGCGTGTTCTTCAAATTGCCAACATCAAAGTGTTTCCTTATTTCTATAATCAGAAGCAGTCAAAACACTCAGCTTTACAGTCTACGAGTCAAGCCCTAAAAGACACTGAGCTTTACAGCTCTCACCGCTTTCACGGAAAAGGAAAGTATTGTGCAGGATCTGGCCTTGCTTTCATTCACAATTCCCCCTAGCCCTAGCGCTGCAGGACAGCAAGGCCAATACTTTTTCTATTTGCTTTCCCCAAGCAGCATTCTCCTACGGCTTATTGGGATTGCTCAGATCAATGAAGCCGTTACTAACACGCACGCAAACCCGCCTGCTCAACTGATCCCGGCGCCCGAACGCCGGCTCCCGCAGAAGCACGCCGAGCGTGGCCCRCCACACGCTGCAACGGCTGAGCTCAGCCCATTCGCATTCGTGGGACTGCCGCAGCCCTCCAAAACCAGCGCCAAACCCCTCAGGAGAGGGGAAACGGGTTCAAAACCAGGCCGAAAAGCCCTGGGCTTGCAGCATTAAAGTTAACAGAGAGCTAACGACAGGAACTCCGCGCTGACAAACCCACGCAGCTTGCCATCGCCAAGCAAGGAAGGGGAGCCCTGGCCTTCTCTTAGCATTAAGGAGCCTGTGACACAAGGGAAAACCACTGTGGCCACTAACCCTACTCTTACTCATCACTTCAATTTAACAACCAGATCTGAAAAACATCTCAGCCGTGCAAGCTGCAATCTGAAGTTGACAAGGGAAGAAAAAAAAAAAAAAATGACAGACTGATACTCATCTAGAGCGAGGGGAAATGGGAGCAACTCAGACCTCCTTATTCCTTTTTTCAAGCAAGAGGAGGAGAGACCCAGTTGCGGCTGCTCCTCTAATCTGCGGCAGAGGCGACAGCCAACGCACAAGGGGGTTGCAGAGATGCTAACGGGGCGCATCGGTTGATTTGCCTCTATGAGAGAAAGGAGGAAGTAAGCAAAAGACAAATTGTAAAACAACTCGGAGCAGAAGGAGACAGAAACACATAAAGGAGAAGGTAAAGAATGAAAAGCCAGAATAGGAAAGAAAGAGGAAAGAAGGTAAGAAAAAAAGGGAAATACACATATGAAAAAAACCACAGGCATAAAACTCAAACATGAAGTGGAACAGAAAAGGGGAAGTGGAAGGAAAACTTAAAAGCGGAAGCAAGGAGAAAGCTAAAGCTAAACAGGCAATAATGTTTCCACACATATTATATATTCCACAAACACACATATAAAAATTGAAACCGTGCTATGCTCAATCTAACCTGCGTGAATAAAAGCAAATACAGGCCTCTGACTCTTACAGGTCAGCACTGGCATTTTTCACCTGTATGGGGATGCTTTTTGCACACTTCTTGTACCAAGTTGACTCCCCTGTTCACTGTTACTAAGAGCAAGAACAATGCAGAAACCATGTAAGCAATTCACCCAGAGCAGCACATGAACGAGAAGGCAAGCAGATGTCACATCTCTATCATGTTTGCACAGACAGCCATAAACCCTCCAGAGGAATATCAGCACTATTTGTTATTGGTATTACATATAGCACCACCACAAGCTTGACATACCAAATGTGTCTGTGCTAGACGTTACATAAAAATAGAACATAAAAGCCATTCTCTGTCCCAGAGAGCCAATGACCTAAGGTAAAGACACGATACAGATAGAAAGTAAAAGCAAATTAAGGCAGGCTGACCAGACTAGAGTAAGAGTTGCCAAAGGATATACCATCATCTCACCATACATGGCAATCCTGGAAGGGCACATCTAAAAACCTTGCTTCAGAACAGAAGCTGAGAAGGACTAAACCACAACAGAGAGCAAGCAAAGATCCACCCATTCCCTGTTCTCAGAATTCCCACTTAAACCACTAATGTAGATGGTGTAAAGATCCCCCATTCCTGAAACAGCAAATACTAAGTAGTAACCTACATAAGAATCACCATATCTATCAAACCACCCAGAGAACAACCCCTAATGAACATGACCACAATGTCCACCATGATCTTGACTTCATGATTCCTTTTTTGCATGCTGGTTTGTTTAAAATACAGTATCACATTTTTGGGCATCCAAAATTGATGGGGACCAAGAGTCATACATGAATTACCTTAGAATCTATGAGTCTGTTTACAAGGTGATAATTAAAGATCTTAATTAAATATCTTTAATTTAATTCTTAACACATGAGCTAGAAGAAATGCCTTGCCTGGACCAGTTGACAGGGTGTTACAACCCAATCTTGTCTGTGCGGAAAATTTCTGGTAATTAACTCTAGTTTCAAAGGGGTGAAGGGGGAGAGGGAGTGTAGAGTTAAGAATGTTTGGGCACATGTCTTAATCCTGCCATTTCCTAATTTCATATATTCTGAAAAGGCACAAATCATCTCAGGTAACTGGAATTCCAGTTGAGTATATTCTCCTCAATGATCAGTTTTAAACACTGCACTCATCACCAGATTAACTTTCAGGTAGTGTATTAAGTGTTGAACACCATCTGGTATGTGTTATCTCTCCTCTTTGCTCCAACCCAGCAATGGAGGGTCTTGTTTTGGTTGTATGTTCCCCAACTGTCTTTAAACATTATATATAATATTGCTTTATACTTAGAAAAATGAGAGGCAAGAGAACATACCTCACACTTGCAGCAGTATATGATGAGTTTGGTGGTCCTTAGCTCCTGGTGTAGTACAGTCACACAGTGTGAAACTGGGCCCTCTGAAAGCACGGGTTCATTGTGTTGCAGAAAGCTTCAATGGTCTTTGGCACAAAGCTTCAAGCAGCCTTTCTAATACCTGAGGTCCATATAGGGAGCACCTTGAAAAGAGAATAAAGACCTCAAACTTTATTTCTACAGAAGCCAAAATAGAGAGGAGGAGACTTCTGCAGAGGAGATAGGCTGCAGCTTTCTGTGCTGGTTGGAGCTTCCTTTGCACTGCAGGCTGCATACCCAGGTGTAACTGCTGTTGTCAAGCCAAGACACCATGAATGCCAGCATAACCAACATCAGGACTCTGGCCAGAAAGACGGAGCAGTATCTCTTAATCAGCTGGAGATGAGAGAAACAGTGACGCTGCTATGGAAGAGCTTATCACCAGAAGAAATCCAAGAGTGCTCCCAACCCACAAACTCAACTGACCAACTGTGGATCCGTGTCTTCGGCCAACGGGGAGAGCAGCGCAGCTGGAGTTCAGCTTCGAAGAGCTATTCTTCACCATGAGCTCATTGCGTCCAAGCGCTGGGCTCCCTGGCAGCAGCTGTACCCAAAAAGGTTAAATAAAGCTAAGGCTCCTTTTCATGCTGTGGGAACTGGACTCTATTGCCTGGCCAGCTCACCTACTGCAAGGTCTGCAGGGGCTCTAAGCAAGGAGACCGTGGGGATGATGCAGTCTCATCACCGTTCCCTGGGTATGAGCCTCCCAAAAGGGCTTGCCCACCATTTCAGGCTCCTTATTCTGGACCCACGTGCCCTGTGGAGGCAGAGGGAGGTCGGGAACCTCTCTGGACCGACCTGCTCTGCCTGCCAGGCCTCCAATAAAACTGCAGTTGCATGAGCTCAGCCTTAATACATGCCAACTCCTGATGGGCATAGAAATCCTTTAATATCTTCAAATGAAATATTAATGTTATAAGCAGTATTTCATGGACTTACAGGCTTTGTCATGCCTCAGGGAGGCCTAAAATAGACATAGTCCAGACTTCAAGGCTTTCAAGGGAGTGTGGTGTAACAGAGAGAGTACAGGCCTGGGAGCCAGCAATCCCACACGCCAACCCCATTCCCCATGTTATCTCAATATCTTTGCGAGCTTTAGCTCTCTTTCTGCTGCCAAAGTGCAACAACAGCATTTTAATCTGCTCATTATCCAGACTTTCCATCTAAGCAAGACAAGATACAGGTGTTTGTTCCTAGAAACATTAGTTCTCCTAATATTACAAGGAGGAGAAATGCATTAGCGAGAACAACTATAAGCTCTCCAAGTTAGGATGGATCAGCACAAGTGACTGCAGGCTGTTTAATCCCTCTGCCTTATTTTCCCCTCCCATACCACCTTGCTCCATGAGGCAATGTTAGCAGTTAATTAACAGAGTGCTGTACTTTTAAGTCCTATTTATTAGAATTTGATACAGAAGTATCCAAGAAAAATATTCATCAGAAGTGACTGAGAACATCCTGCAAAATAAGGTCTTTGATAATCTCTTATGCTATCAAGATTTATAAGGAACACAGGGACACTGAGTACCCACAGCAGTACAGCCTACAACACTAGTCAACATAATATTATGTCTTATGCTAATGAATAAGATTTGGGGCTCCAAGCAGGCTATGACTTGTCTGAAAGATGGTTATACTCAAATTACCACCTAGAAACCTGTACATTGTACTTGATAAACTTATCTTCAAAATTAAAATTACAAAATTATTGCAAAATTCCCTTCCTTTCCCCTCTTCCTCCCTCTTCTCCCCCAATACGACGAATGTTAGTAGATCCCACTAGGGAAGAAGAAAACAATAAGCACTAGCTTTATCTTTCACGCTAAGCTAGGAGCTAAGGAAAGTTTTATTTCCAGTTCTTCAACACTTGCATGACCCCGGGTAGTTACCTGGTGAAAAGTTTTCTAAAGCTTTTTTCCTGCCTAATTGTGTTGGTTCCAGTCATCAGGCCTCCCCCTCAAAGACAGCGGCCGATGAAAATCAGCATTGCCATTCTAGACAGAGCTCAAGCAGAAGCACCGGACCTCGATGCTGTTTCTGTTGGTACTACAGTAATACTGGGAGGGCCCAGCTGGTATCAGGGCTCTCACTGTCCCACGCTATGAACAAATGCACAAGAGGCAGCGTCTGCCCTGACATGTTTGCAGGCTACAGAAGCAAGCAAAAGAGTGGAAGGGGAGAGTTATGAAATGGCTTGCCAAGGGCAGAGTCTCCTAGATCCTATCCCACAGCCATGAGCTGGGAACCCCATCATCGATCCAAGTTACTTCTAACAACCAGGCCTGGCATGTCTCCAAACTAATCAACCAAGATATGGAAAACATTTTCAAGACTAACTTCTCATTGCTTCAGCTTCTTGGACTGGGAAGTAAGAGTAACATCACTGCTCATTTCACCGAGGTGCTGGGAAGCTTCCTTCAGTGGTATTTGCAACGCAGTCTGAAACGCACCATACAAGTGCAAGGGTGATCCTTCACATCGCATTGGAGAAGCCAGCGACTACATTACTTACGGAGGGCAGTAAAGGCAAGCAGTGCATTACAGGTCCTGGTTAAAAGGGCAGAGCAAAGGAACTGATTTTACGTATTCACTTACACATTAAAATCCTGACCTGATTCATGCCAGCAGACATTTTGTGGTTCCACTGATCCAAGATATCAATCCTACCTTCAACAAAGCGGTTTCATGTAATGGATTAGTCTTCACCCATTCTAAGAGGCCTATGTTTAGAAAGCACCTTTTTCTCTAGTGAAGACAATGTCCCATTAGTCAGTCATACAATGTATGTGTCTACTGGGAGACACCTCCTTCATTCTTGGTCCTCCTTTCACACAGATCCAAACCGAAGTCTTTCCCTTTCAGCCCATGAGTCTATGTTTCCCTCTGAGAGAAACCAGGACACAGAAGCATCACTGTCTCATCCCAGCACTGAATCAGGACAAGAAAATCAAGACATGCATTGGGCTCTGGGAAAGGCTCTTCATCCCCTCAGTGAGACAGAGCAATACATATTCTTCTTTCCACTATGAAATTTCTAATCTTAATTATATTTATTTACTAACCTTATACATTCAGAAAATATGGGCCTCTTCCATTTTGTCCCACCTGAAGGCTTAAAACACAAAGTTTAAAACTGATGAAGAATTTTGATTCCTTTGCTTTTTCTCTTCCATTGTTTGAGCTCATCTTTTCAACTTTTTCATCAATAACCACAGAAACAGAGACCTGAGGGTGAGAGGAACCCTCCGCATTCTCTAGTTGAACCCCCCACTTGAAATGGGACCACTGTCAACACTAGGTCTTGTTACCCATGCCTTTGCCTAGATGAGTCTTAAGAGCCTCCGAGACTAGAGATTCAAAGCCTCTCCAGACAGAAATGTTTCCACAACTTGAATCCAAGAGCCAGGGTTTTTAAAAGAACATCATACTGTTTTAAATCCAGAATAAAATGACATGAGCTAGCAACACTGTTATTTCTATTTGTATTGAAAGACACTTGATTGAAGTGCAAAAAACACTTGGATTTTTAGCTTTCAGGTATATTTAGTCTTTTTCTCTATAACATCAAGCACTCATACTTTTTGTGTTAGTGTTTTTACACAATCTAATACCACTCTTTTTAACATTTAAAAAAAATGTAAGCCTTTGCCCACCCCCCAAAAGCCATGCAATAAGAACAAGAGGCCAGACGTGAGATACCTATAATCAAATGATTGAGCAATGCATATAGCAAACATCCTCCTCTAAAAGCCCCTGAGCAGTATGTCAAGTTATCTGCCCCACAGCACTATGCTCTTGGCCTTTAAGTGAGGCTGGAAATGTCATTAAGTATTTCCAAAAGGATGTACAAATGGAGTTTTTTGTTCTGTGTGCTAAACGACAGGTTATTTTCTTGATATATGCAACTGACTATTTAAAACATCAACTGAAACACAGGGTGAGGGTTGATATATAACATCTAGGGTCTGCTCCAGCTGGACTATATTCATATATAATACACTTGATGAGGCTTATAACACAACTAATATTAAAAAAAAAATCACATTTTTATTAATACAGAACTTTAATATCATCAAAGAGGGATCCGTGCCAGAACTTTTTCCATACACAGCAGCCATAACATAAAGGGGTCCAGCACAGAATAGGCTTTGGCTATTGCTCCACGTCCTGCACACTGTCTGACGCAGGTCAGGTATGAACTCACAGCTGCTGTTCCCGCCACGATACCCAGCACACACAACAGCACATTTACATCAGTGGATTACCAGGCGCTGAGGACGGGCGATACCTGATCCAACACCAGGCTCCAACGATACAGCACCTGGCAGAGAGCTCACCGGGCAAAGCCACCTTCTCTAAACAGCTTTCACAGCCCTGAAATAGCAGTGTTTTACTCATTCTGCATTTTATGTTGTACAGTTGCATTTTTTATCAGGTCTAGGCTCCCTGAAAGCAGATTTACCGTCTCATGTCGAATGCCTTCGAAAACAGGCAACGCATCCCAAGGAGTTTACATGCTCTTCAGCTGCAGGCACAGGCAGGGAGGAGTTTGCACGCAGGCACTGCAGCCCCTGCAAGTGTCAGCCAGGCAGCAGCGGTCCAGCTGCTCTCGTGCCACGCACGTACCATCCACTCCTCCGTCTCCAAGCATGCAACTCCTTTCTAATGACGCACAGAGAGAACTGTCCCACATGGCTCATGCTTTGCCTGGGGAGGAAACCGTGCAACGCAATGCAATGCATTTTATTTCGGCTGGGGTTTTGCTCAGTTGTTTTTTTTTCAAGAAGAGATGTCTACAATATTATCAAACCGAGGCCTCAAAATATACAGTATGAAGTCTATCAGGAGACATATCTTTTTTTAACTGTTGTTAAGTTGGGGTTTTCTGCTTGTTGTTTCTGAGTTACTGAGTTACCTAATCCCAGCTGGGCTTTATACAGGATCGCAAAGCATGCTGCCCCTGCAGTACTGCTGAAAAGGTCACAGCTCAAGAGTACACGTACTGTTTTCAAGTTTTTTCTCACAGACATGAAGGATAAAAGGGAGGCAACCAAACTCTTAAGTTCAGCTGTTGGGGGTCAAGGAAAGACACCGAATGTCCTGAGACCAAAGGCAAACCATATGCAAACTGGCAGCACTGGAGCTGGCCCATACTTGCTTCCAGATGATTTTGCACCTGTAGGGGAACCTGTGGAGCATATCAGTTCATCTACCCAACATACCTTTTGGATATGCTCACCAAAGGAAATCCCTCTCACCATGCATGGCTGCCGGGAGCAGAGATTTTGCCACTAAGCCATGAAATGCCGAATGGAAGCTATTCCAACCCAGGAACAAGTGGATCCGCACAGGATCTGCGGAAACAAACTGGGACATGGAGATTTCCAGGTCCCCTTCTCAGACTGAGGTCTCACCTGTTGCAAGAGCCCTGCCAAACCAAACGCAACGGCACAGCTAGCCTCACAAAAATTCTCCAGTGCAGAAGGACTCAGAGCAGTCCTAACACACTCAGCTTCTACCAGTGGGAGGAGTTGGGACAACCCATTCACATTAAAGATTTTACTGGCATAATGTACCTAGTAATCAGCTAAATGACAGTGGTAAAACTTAGGTAAGGACCAGGCACGAAACCAGCAGTTATTCAGGGAAGCTGAGCAGCACAGAAAGGGCACTCAGAGGAAGCCAGGGTGGAGTGGACTGCATCAACTGGATGGATGGAAGACAGTTGTGGGTGGTTATGAGAGCTGGAATTGGGACCAGAGTTTTCCACCTTTAAAACTCACAGCTTAAAATCAGTGTGTTGGTCTACTTCAGAGCCTGGGGTTTCCCAGCACAAGCCAGACCATGCCGAGTGTCTCTCCAAGCCACCCTATGAACAATGCGATGGGATATGGTCTTGCCTCTCCCTGCAATGCTGCTCTCCACACTGCTCTCACCACAGGGAAATCCTCTCCTCAAAATTGAGGAACACCTTTGGGGGCTTTCTTTAGGCGCCTCTGCCTCCCTTTGCTATGCCCAGGAGATGATGGAGGATCCCACCAGCTGGGGACCCTGGCGACTCTGTCCTCTCCCCTCAGGGACGTGCTCAATGTCTTGCACCTTCAAGACGCAAACAGATTTCATCACGCAACGGGTAGTTCTGTGAACCTTGGCCACCCTTTGCTGGGACACTGCCTGGCACAATAAGGACCAACCACAGCTATGAGCAGAGTTATTAATCAGTGGTAGCTGTGCCAACACAAGCACAGCCCAGATATGTCCTCTTGCCCCTTTCCCTCACAGCAGGACCTACCTTACAGAAATAGAAGAGCCTCCATGCCCAAGAGCTTTTGTATTTATTCTTTTTCCCACTCAGGTTTCAAGGCAGAAATCATCAAGAGGGAGAATCCATCCCTTCTCCTGGTAACTTGTTCCGGGGCCAATCACCCTTGCCATTAAAGACCTATGCCGTGCTTCCTCATCCAAACAGTTTCTGTTCTCACATCCCAACCATCAGTTCCAGCTATGCCTTTCATCATGGCCTCAAAGAGCCCTTTACTGCCCAACATAGTTTCCCCAGCAGCAATTTGCCTACAGATCACTTTTCCTCTGAGGTGGCGGGAGTGCAATCACAGTATCTGCCAACAAATATAAGGTATCAACAGCAGCGAAGATGTGACAGCACAGGCTTCAGTGCGGGCAGGACAAACCTGCCTGGAAACCCCCGCATGATACTCAGCCCAGCCCACACTCAAATCACTGATTTCCAGGATACAGCTCCGCACACGTCGTCACATCCGCACCATGAAATCACAGGAAGAATACAACACTACCACTGGATGCGTTAAAAAGCATTTTGATCACATCCATCTGGCTTGCAGATAATCCAGACGGCTCCATGTGGCTGGCCTGTCCTTACGTTGGTTTATGACCCTGCCTTCCTGACATAGCATGATGGAGCCGACACACCAGGTAACACCTCACTGCTCTTCATCTGTCACACTTGCAGCAATAGGAAAAAGTCAAACGCAGAGCGTCCTTTCTTAAATGACCTCCGGCACTCGCCAGAGAAAAAATTCAAGAAATGCACAGAAATGTTGTGATATCTCAGCACTGATAACTCCCAGAAATGATGTCCTCCACTGAACTGCATGCACACAGGAAGTGTACAGCAGGCACGGTATCTCCAGGTATAAATAAACCAAACACTGCTGCACATTTAAAGCAGTGTTCCTCACCAGGGCACTAAGCACTTTGCTACATAAGACAACAGACTGACTTAGGAACAGATGCTGCTGTGACAAGGGAAAACATGCCCTGCAGACAGTGCTAATGGGTCCAGGACAGGGATTACTTCTTTATTCCCCCTCACTCTCTCCATAAATCCACCCAGGAATGAAGCAGGTGTTTAATACTAAAGCATCAGCCAGTAAGGAGGCAAACACAAACACACCATCCTGTACTTCAAAATAAGATCTGTATCACCTGGCTGCAAACAATCAAAGCTTCCTGATCAGGTTCGTGTTTTCCTCTCTGCAACTTCAGTTTGCACCTTTGCACCCTTCTCAACTCCCCAAGCGGGACCACGGCCCATGCGGCCTCCTCCTCAGCCGGCAGCGAGGACCACGGTGGCATGCCCTCCACGGCAGCCGCTCCAGCAGAAACACAGCTCGAGACAGACCAACCTGCGCTACGTCACCAACGGAAATACAACTCAGTTTGTCCTCATCCGACATCCAGTGGACACGACACGCACGCCAGAGCTGCGTTCAGTTGTGCGACAGCGGTTTCGCTGAGCACGTCTCTGAATTCCTGGCACTGCTCCAAGCTGCAGCACATTGCACCGTGGGTATCAAACACGATCCTTTGCTGAACTTGCATGCGGTGAGCAAAGGATGAACCCCCAGAATTCCTGCAAGCCACAGAAGTGCCTCCCAGTTCACGAAAATCAGCTTTTCCACTTCCCATATCCTGCCAGTGCTATTGTCTGCGCAGAACAGTTTAAAAAATATATATATAGGTAGATGTTGTACTTGAAACTCCTACCTTGCAATTGGTAGTGGAGCTGCACCAGCATAATTACTGAGAGAGCCGGAAGAGGCCAGTACAAAAACAGTGATACTGTAGTACCCCACTGAACATCTTCATCTGCAAAGCAACAAAAGAGCCCAAAATATACTGATATATTAAATGCATATAGATATACCATTTTTTCCCCCTCTAACTTTGCGCCACAACTATGGCACTATGTGTAGCGTCCCCTGCTAGGAATTCCTGATATAAAAGTTAGTGAAATATATACAAGTCCTTTTTGTGAAGCATTTTGATTAAAAACAGGAAGATACAGCTCTAATTCTGCAAAGAATTAAGCACAGGCTGAAAGTTTCAAGGATAAAGTCCTTCATTAAACTGAAATCTCTGCCTTGGTTAGGCAGGGGCACAGGGAACAAAAAACATTTTTGCAAAGCTCCACAACTGAACGGCGCCGGCAGGAGACACGACTCACAATCACTTCAGAAAGCAGTCAGCTCCCACGAAAGCCGTATTCCAAGCATGCAAGTTCATACAGGGAGCCAATCTTTCGTTTTAAAAAACTAATTCACATACATAATTCATTTCTGCAACAGATGGGCCTTTCAACAGCAGCAGGCCTAAGCTCTTCCTTATTTTCGCTATTGCTGCATTCCCGTGACATTGCATGGACATCAGCACACACGCTGGGCAGGGTTATGGAAAATCCTTAGGCCTTGCCGGAGCAGGGAGCTCGCGCTGCTGTAGCTGTCCCCGTCTCGCGACGCCGGCACGGCCCCTCTAGCATGGATGCTGCTCGTGCGGCACAGCTCATTCCTGACAGGCACATGGGGTTCCCATTGGCTGACAAATTGCACCTGTACAGCCACGTTAATGCGACTTAAAACGCACAAAAGCACAGTCACATCTATCAGAAATATAACAACACAAACCTAGGTGTCAGCCAGGTTTAAGACTTAATACTGTGAAAGAGATAAGGAAAGGAAAAAAAAAATACAGGTGTGTTTCTGAAACGGCGCAAACTACATATAAGATCACTTTAAACTCCCTGGGGTGTGAAGTGGCGTTTCCTACAGACATGCAGCACCTAGAACAACAGAGCATCCATCTGACTGGTCCACGTGCTTGAAAAACATACATATTTATAACATATTTTTTTCAAATCACAATGGAAAGGAAACTGTACATGATGTTTACAAGACCTTCCTGGATATTAGAGACTGATTGTATCGTTATTTCTTACAGTGATTTCAACACTTCAGAGCTAGATTTTTTTAACCTACTCATGTTTTTGAAAATAATATGTATGACCACTCTCACAATAATCCAAACTAGTTGGCACAAGCTGACATTAGTGACAATGAATAGATAAATACTCTCATTGCACATAGCTGTAACATGTACACAATATATTGTGCTCTATACATTCAGCAATGTCTAACACATTCTAATATAGCCCCAGAAAAGCATATAGGCCAAACATATCATTCTAAAGCAGTGACTTAAATAATATATATTTTTGGACATGCTGCATATCAGTAAAAAGGAACTAGCGCTGGGTTCACGACCGCCTGTGTCTGACCATACGCATGGACAGGCGAACATGCCCCAACTTGCCAGCGTGAAGGCGATCAAAAAGATCTCACTGAAGGGCTCCAACATCTTTCCGATATGACTGTCAGCTCTGCTGGGATTTTTCCGAACCGTATTTTAAGATGCAAAAAACAACAGTTCAGTAGTTTAAGAGCAAAGTCTTAAAGGATGAGGCCTATGAAAACATTTTAGCATTGTTCAGGTATAAACACGAAATGCGGCCTCTTAAAGAGAAGTTGTTTAAAAATCCGCAGCTTTTTAGGAGGAAAAAAAAAGGCCTAAGCAAAGGCTTTGTAGAAGCATCCTGGGGCGCCTGCTGGGAGTGTCGCCTCGCGCTGCGCCCTGCCCGGTTCCGGGCGCCCGCTCCAGCGCCGTCCCGGGCGGCCCGAGGGG
>NW_020447331.1:1499917-1517912 GCF_003343035.1 Apteryx rowi
GGAAGCGAGGGGGTGGGGGGTGGCGTTGCCGCTCTCCGCGGGGAGATGCGCGGTCTTGTGTTGCGGCGCAGCCGGGGGGACGCGCATCTCGTGCAAGCGCGGGGCGACCTGCTCAAGCCCTCCAAAGCCCTGAGTCAGCCAGCCCCGGAATAATGAGATTAGCTTCAAAATAGCCGAATGAAAAGTATTGGTCCCATTTCTCCTAAACAACCTTTTTCTTTTTCTTTTAATTTACTATTCCCCCAGATTTCAAGGGCTGAAATATCACGGATCCCTCAAAATAATCACAAGAAATAAGGACACCAGCCCCCACATACAAGAAGCCAAATCCTGCAAGCACCTCGAAAAGCAACATCAAAAATACAGAACAGGTTGCGAACTAGTGAAACACTGTAACAGAAGCAGACGTCCGGTATGTGGACCTAGCAAGTTTTATTTTCCCAAGTCCAGGAATTTTATAAACTAAATAAAAGTGAAATGTAGCTGCTTCGTTTCCAGGTGGAACTGAATCCACGTAGAGGCTCCAATGCCACAAGATTTTTTTTCCCCCGTGCATTTTTTGCATTGTGCAGAAGGGTTCCTAAAATTCTGTGATGCCAAAGCTTTCACAAATACACAGGGGTTTAGTGCGTCTTTCCAGCCATATGTACAACCTGGGAGTACCTGTTAGTACCAGCATCAGTTGTGGTGCCCAGGTAAACTAAGCCCAGGAACTTCCTCTGCAGCACAAGACTAACGACCCTTTGCATAGAGTAAGCCTATATGCAGCCTAGTGAAATTTGCAAAATATTCTTGAAAATATGGATAACATTGGATTTAATTTAATTAGTAAGTATGTTACCAGCTCCCCTGGAATGCTTTGAATATTGCAGTAAAAAGCAGATCTGCTGGGACAAGCTGGTAATCACAGGAGAAGTGATTGCTAGTGCAAAAGGTACAGAGCTATGGTATAAAATGTGGTTTTATCCAAAATGCGAGTTCTGTGGTGCTGCAGTTTAAGCGAGACATGGACTGCTGGAGTCAATGAAGAGGCTTTGCACGTTCCCAGGAAGAGGGGTGAGAGCCCTCTTGATCAGCTAAGTTAAAGGCCTCTGTGAAACACCCCTCAGCAACCTGTTGTGGCAGAAGTGGGGTGGACACAGTGACAAAAAGGTAGCTTTGGTCCTCCTGAGGCTGGCTGGAGACCAAGTCATAAATAAATGATCTACCAAAGTGAGCGAGCTTGGGAGAAAGACCGAAGCACACAGCTGCTTGTGAGATCGCAGGATCATTTTGTCTGCTGAAAAAAGTCTAAGTGCTGGAGCAGCCTAACACAGTTCTCAAAGACCATCGGCACTTTGGAGGCTGGGAGAAGCCATGGCATGAAACTGTTACTCTGGCTCCACAGGCGTTTTGCCCTTAAGTGGAGCCCTGATGGCCTGTTGGCCACTTGGTAGCTCCTGGCAGCTGGAACAGGGGAGAAATGTGTATCAAGCAGCACTGAAAACTGAATTTTCATTCCTTTCTCCCCAGGACTCCCTTCCTTTCCCTGCAACACACACAGAATCTGCTGCTAAACATCAGCTCAAATTAATGCTGTTTCCCCCAACACCACAGACTGGCCTGTGTGTTACCGCAGCGCCAGCAGTGTGACTGTGAACACAGCTCTCCGCGCTCAGATAGGAGATAGGCATCTCCAAGCAGAATTCCTGGCATGATGCAGCCAGGAAAACTTCATTAAGAGGAGAGTGAAAGCATCTGCATGCCTGTTTACTCAGTGAAGTTGGACCACAGTCGCTGAGGTTTATCCATGACAGGACAGATCCGGTTCCTGGAGGGGTCCCTGAAATCCTGTGGCTCCCTGGGCGTGCTGCTCCAGTCCATGGCTAAGCAGCCCYGGGGGCTGAAAATCATCCTCCAGATCCCTGAAAAATACACAAACCGTCCATTATACCATCATTTTTAACCATCAGGAAGAAATTACATGACTTCTCCRAGCGTCCGAGGCGCCCAGCCTCCCACACGGAGCTGTGCCCCAGGTCCCTGCCCCATTCCCATGGGGGCCGCTGTGCCCAGCCGCACATGCTCCCACTCTGTGGCCTTCTCCTTCCCCAGCCACGCGGCGGTCCCCTTCTCACCAGCCCATTTCAGTCCTTCCTGCAGCCGTGCAGAGGGCAGCTCCAGGAGTTTTGCCAGCTTTTTCCTTTTCCTGTGCCAGGGTGCCCCAAGGCAGTTCTCATCTCCTCTCCAAGACTGCTTCAAAGCTGCAGAGGAGTAAAGCCACCTCTCATGCAAGGAAATGAGCTGAGACACTTTCAGTTTTCAGACTCCGCTGGTCCCTGCCTTCCCCCTTCTTGGAGGACACGCTGCTGTTTTTCTCCTTCAGGAACCTCAAGCTCCTATCTGGTCCTGCGGAGTTTTTACAAGAGCAAGCRTTTTGGGGGAATTTCGCAGTCTTCTCCAGCAATAGAGTACCTCACCAGGAGACTGGAAACGGGATAGCAGGTGACCACCAAGCATTTCCCCCTAATGTCTGGAGCTTCAGCGGTCACAGGGGACCTGCCGTTTCACTGCACGCAGTGACTTTTGTTGCGGGTCCTAAGGCAAAGGCGGTCTTTCCATGTGCATGTAGAAATATCTGCCTTGTGTTGGTGCCACTCAGCTCTACAGCCTTTCTAGAGGCTGTACTCTACAAACTCTCCGGTATTACTGCCTGAATACGCACAGCTCGTGTTGATGAAGTACCTCGGTGTAATCATCCTTACGACAGCTTAGCACACCCACACAGGGAGGTCGTATCGCTCCAAGTTCACCGCTGCAGTTAAACGCAGCCACAGACAAGGCCAAATGACACAGCGCGCTCTTAATAGGTCAGAAGAAGATCGGAGGCAAAGATCAGGGGTCACGCTGCCAAAAGCTGTGCCAGCTGGAAAGGCGCCTGCCCTCCAGCAGCCTGCTGTAACTTCGCTGCCTCCTGCCCTGCTCACTTGGCCAGCTGCGGCGTTCACGTGAGCGCTTCTTAATCCTGTCGAGCAAAGCTGGCCAGGCTGGGTGAAGTGCCAGGGGAGCGATGAGAGCCGTGATGTGCCCGCTGCAGTTAGCCCTGCCACCAGGGTGTCAGCCTCCAGTGGGGCCAAACAGCCAGAGACCATGGGGTCCTCAGTCAGGGCACGTAGGTGTGGAGGAGGCTGCGGTAGAAAGTGCTGCATGCCCCCTCTGAACACGGACCCTGGAGAGAGACAGTGGAAAAAAAGAGCTGGGGATGTGCCATCATAGTAGTTTATACCTTCCCAGAGCCAGGGATTAATCTTGGTCAAGGTTAATTCTGGAACTGTCCAGAAACGTAAGTGATCTCCGACTCTCAGAAGAAGAAAAGGCTGGCTCACTGCGCCTGCTTCGCTGCTACTAGCAGCCGTCATTTCACAGAGCCTGCCTGTAAATGTATCAAGCTGAGCACTGGTGTCTTGTCCTCACTTCCCCTTCTTGGATGTTATCTTGGAGCTCTGCTTCTCTGAAGGTTAAAAACCACCTAATTTCCATCCTGAATGTATTCAAACCTGGGCACACCCGTTTGTTCTGGAGCAGGTGTTATGATTCAACTCAAGCAGCTCTTCCCCTCACCCATAGGCAGACTTCCCTGATGTWTTTACCAATATCAGGTTCACTCTGCTGCAAAATACTGGTACAAGGCAATGGTGCTTATCATTATTTATTTATACTCCCCAGTCTTGTAATTCAAGTACTCATATTAATCTAAAGAAAATGCATTCCTGTCCCCAAATGGTGATCCATTTCTAGACAATGGTGACTCACCTGCAATTTTGGTGGGTGCAGAGCTCAACTGGTGCGATAACAAAGCAGAAACAAGGACTGGAAGTTTTCTGAAGCCAGAGAAAAGACTTCCGCTGCCTTCAGGGTGCTCTCAGTGTTCAGTGCAACACACAGGGAAGGGGAAGGCATCAGGGTAGTGCAGTGGCTACTCAGGTCTGTACAGAGACATCCCCGTCCAGAAATGTAGCAGCAAATTACATCATCATCATCATCACCACTTCCACTCCCCCAAACATATGTAATTTTGTTCCGATATAACTACGTCACTAGAATTCTGCCTGTCTCTTTCCTCATATGGATAATCCATAAATTTAGGCTGGCACCTCTCCTGATGGCTATATCGAGCACAGAGAAATACAGTGAGTAAAGGAAATAGATGATTCGTTTCATGTCAGTCATCTTCACTCTGGTAGCATAACTTCCTTAGTGAAGCTGGGCTCAGTTATGCCAGGCCCCTAAAACGCATCATGAATCTTACTGCAAGAGGCTGTAAGGAGGATGCTCAGCAAAGAAGTGGGAGCCTGTTCCAAGGACAGGGAGATTTCTTAAGGCTCTAATTCAGGATCGCTCAGTGGTGACTATCCCGAGCAGAGAAAGAGGATAGGCAGGGAGAATTCAGGACAGTGAGGCAGCACCATTTGGGTCCCAGGCATATTTCCCAAGGAAACCTCTGAGAAAGGGATTGACTGAGCCCTTAGGGAGAAGGAATTGAATTTGTTTGTTTTGCATGAAAGGCGAAAGATCACAACAGGAGTTGCAAGCCTGGGAGAGGAAGTGGAAATCAGGGATGTCAGCAGGGATAGAAAACCCAGGCAGGGAAGATAACGTCAGATGAAAGATGAGAATCATAGGCCTGGCTGCAGGAGAYGGCACAAGAGTGCTGTGCACCGTGCCAGGATTGTATGTCGCCATGCTAGCAGAGGACAGAAGAAGGAGGTAAAACACCAGCAGCCTTCCTGAGAACAGTCTCTGTGCCCAATTTCCTATTCCCAAAGTAATCAGCTCCTGGGAAAACAGCCGGAGCCCTGCCCTACTCACCCAAAGATCCTGTTGCTAAATCGCAAAGCGGAAACTGTTGAACTTGTCGGTTATTCTTTGGCACCTGTGACTGTGTCAGACATTATAAACAGGTTGGACCAGGCAAGCTGGCATAAACCCCTGCAGTATCCCCAGGGTCCTTCCCTTTCTGTTTACCTTGCTTTCCTTCACGCTAATCTCTCCATCTGTAACAAATACACAACATTCATGTGAGCTATTTTTGAGGGAGCATGACACCGGCAGGCTCCGAACTGCCACCGCCGGCCAGGTAATGCAGCGGGGCTGCGCTGGTACTGGCAGCAGGGCCTGAGCTCTGCTTCACGGCCAAGCCCTGGAAGCACCTCTGCAGCTCAGCCGGCCATGGCAGGAGCTCGGGCAAGGTCTCTCAGGGTCCTATCAGGCCCCAGCACTGGGGTCTTAAAGGTGGTTATGAATCTTCTCTTTTTAGCACAGGTGGTGATGGCACCACTGCTGCCCACTTCTTACAGAGCAACCCAGAAGCTACCTAAGAAGTAGGAGATGTGGTTCAACACTCTCCTCTGCACCTTGGATCTCCTGGAGGGAGGCTTTCCCCCAGCTGTGATGTGCAGGCTTGGCCATCRGCCCCTTTCTCCCCATCTTCCCTATAGCAGGCAACGGTGAGGACCAGAACAGCACACAGTGCTGTAAGAAGCCCATATCACTGCCACAGAGATGCTGCGCCCTTACCACCAGGCATAGGATCCCCCTGGTACAGACTTGCTTTGGGAGTGTGCATATAGGTAAAGAGGTTAAAACACACCAAATAAACTACACAAGTGCTGGAGAAAGCTGCTCAGGAGGGAGGGTGAGGGATCTGGTGTGGGTGTCTCTCATAAGCTGCTCACCAGCTAACCAGCTTAGTCCCAGCCAGCATCCCATTTAAGCCATGAGCCTCGTAAAGGGATAGACAACACCGTAGTCGGTATCGCAGATATACCGATCATAGATTTAAGCAATTGCATATTACAGGCAAAAATCAAAATCAGAATAACCACAGTACTTGCAACAGGTAGAAAGCATCAGGTTGTGTCCCTTCCACATCACAGACAATGATAATGAATTTTTTGTTGTGCAGTGGGAACAGAAGAAAAGGAAACCCTTTAGCATCATTAGAGATCAATGCCCCTAAGATGTATGTATATATTACTATATCTAAGTTCCTAGATATGTAAACCGAGGCACAGAGATGTAAAGCATCTTGCCTGTGGTCATACAGGGAGAGCACACTGACTTCAAACTGGTGCAACTGGGAAGCAGGCGCCTGGAGTCCTGCCTCYCTGTCTCCCGCTCTCAGCATTAAGTGACAGACGAGGTTGACTAAATGAGTGGGATAACCATAGCTGACATCTTGGCTGTATCATGATTCACAGCCCTTAATCACTGTTAAACAGATCAAAAATTAAATTACACATAAAGAGATGGGAACTACAGGGTCTAAAAAATGCAAACGTTCTTCCCCTTCAAATCAAATTAGGTTTGTCAAAATCAGTGTGCACTGATCTGTGATTCAAACAGTATGCTGATAACAAATTTTCCTGATAGACATGGTTACGAAGCTACTTGACTAGACTAYGAATCAGTCCCTCAGTACATTTTGTCAGGGCGCTTTTCCACCGATTGCTTTCTATCCAAAAATCAACACACAACACTGTTGTTTAAGGTTTCTTGGCTCTTCGTTGAGCACCCAGCCAAGAAGTGACGCAGGCAGCRTGTTCATGTTGACCATCAGTTTCTGTTATTATCAACACACTGGTTTTAGCCAACCATCTAATCAAACTGTAGCATGTGCTGGGAAAAGGTCTTTCTACCATTCGGCAGAGAAGCTTTTTTTGTTGTTGTCATGCTGCATAGCTTCACCTCAGTGAAGATGGGTATAAAAAGCAGTGCTTCTTATAAACAGTGTCACATAAATAGAGTATCATTCCAGCAAAACGGCACCGCACAGATACTACACACTGTTATTTGCCTTCCTGCCAGCATCCAGGCTTTGTCCTCAGGATCTAGGAACATGTAATTTTTTTTTTTTTTTTCTGGCCCATAGTGGTGAAGTCATGCTGATCTTCAGTTTGTCTTGGTGCCAAATGATCACAATAAGTACAAACGAATGGAAATGAGAAAATCAGAGGAGAGCAGGTGAGTTTTAAAGAGGTAAAAGCAAATCCTGAAATGCAAGGAGAGACAGAAGGACAGGATTTTCCATTTGTGCTGAATGTCATCTGAGCTTGGCATCCACTGACATCTGAGAGCTTCTGAAAATGTGACTCCCCTGAGAGTCAGAGTACGCCACAGAGTTTAAAGTTACCCAGAAAAATGGCAGAGGGCAGGCAGTGCACTCGTATTTGTCCTACCCTAGATTTATCCTTTCTCTGGTAGCTTTTCATCCAGAAATCATCATTGCTTCAGGAGAGTAAAGCCATAGCATTTTTTTGGCTTGATCTTCAGAAGTGCTGAACATCCACAACTGGAGCTGAAGGCGATGGGATCTGCAGAGGTTTAGCATCTCTGAGAGCTGACATACCCTGTTTGAAATCACGCGCAGCAACAAGAACTCTCCCAGCACCTGAGATGAAGGCATGGGCAGGTCGCTGAGAGGGATGCAGAGAGATGAGAATATCCGGTATGCCCCAGCTGTCTGATGGTGGCCAACTGTAAGCACGAGGTAGCTCAATGTAGAGATTGGCTCCAGGCATTTACTAGGGGGACCAAAYGGCTAGATCGCATACAGCAGGGTGGAAATCACTGTGTAACTTCACAGCCTAACTTGCCTCAGCATTTTCATGAGCCCATTATCTCAAGATTTATGCTTTTTTAAAACCCAGTGGGTTATAGCAGTGCAGYGTGGGCATAGTCGTACTAGTATAAGTGTACTTATATAAATAAGTGCAGCTTATTCCACCTAGGAAGAGATTATATCAGACTGAGCATTTTTATTCCAGTARCGTAGGATGGACTGGGGTCCTGGTGCAAGAGACATCAAAGTTTGCAACCAGGCTCCTCCAGCCCCGAGGCAGCAGCACTGCCTGYGCTCTCAGCTGGGCCCCTGCTTTACACCGCCGAGCCATTGCCACCCCCAGGACGAGAAGCAGAGGGGACAGCTTGTCTGTACTTAGGTGATGCTGTTAAGGTCAACTGCATGTGTGACAAGTACAGYATGTTTGTGCGGCTAGGCAAAAAGTTAAGGCATCAGTGCAGCTCACTACATRAACCAAAGTGAGTGGACGGACAGCAAACTATTGATAAAAGCTACTTTTCAACCTAAACTGGCCCAGTGTAAACTGGGGATTATAGAGATTTCCTGCCTGCACAAGAATTGCTCACCAGAGGCTGTAATAAAAAGAAAATCACCAGTTGAGATTTAGGTGTAGATTCATGGTCTTGAGGTTAGTTACGTAAAACTGGAATGGGCTGCCTGGTTAAACTTTCTGAAAACCTGACCACAGTTTGTTTTTTAAATTTAATTTGGCTGAACTTGTTTTAAAACTGGCTGGAAAAGTTTATGTATACCCTGACCGTAGGGCCAGAATGGGCCAGTAGGATCACCTAGAAAAGGCAGATGTAGAAATGCAGTTCCCAATGCTTGCGTTTCCCAGAAGTGTCCGCTCTAGCAGAGAGGGTGGAGTACTTTCCCTGATAAAAGGCTGAGCCAAGCAGACATTAAAGGAAGGTTGTTAGCAAAGATCAAAAGGTAGGAATGGGAGATAGAGCCAGAATATTTGCAAAGTTACCAGAGCCTTCCAGTGAGAATGAAGAGATAGCTGCTGTGATGCTAAATTAATGGGGCAATCTAGATAATGATATCAGAATTAAATTAATTAAGAAGATTAAAGAAAGATTGCAAAATTAAGGGTTGAAATCCTGGCCCTGCTGGAGTCAATAGGTGTTTTGCGGCTGTCTGTGGAGATTTTGCTCCCGATGATACCAAGACAAAGGAAGTTGCAAAGTGAAGGCTACTTTACACAGGTCAACTTAAATTAGGGGATTTAAAAATTGTGCTGGCATCATAAGCACAGAATTGGAGTCATGCATGGCTGGAGCATCCAGCAGGATTAATACGAGCTGGATCAAAACCATAACTGACTGGCACACTTATCCCAAGCACACTAGGGAGCATCTGTAGTGACTTCAGCCAGGCTGTAACAGGACAGACGATACCCAATATGCCATAAAGTCTGGCAGGACAAAGCTTTCTGTGCAAAGTTTCTACTCTGTTATGGTAGTTCATTGACATTAGGGGGAACTTGGCCACTAATTTCAATAAAAGCAGAAAAAGACTTGAAAAGGAGTTAGAAGAATGGGGGGAAACACAGGCAGCGAGGCCACGTGGCGCAGTCTTTGCAGCTGCACAGACCTCCATGGCAGTCACCGACTTGTCTAGATACCTTGCTCCCGCTGCTARGCAGGTCATCAAAAAATATATGGCAATTGTTTCCAGCCCTGGAGCCCCGTTAACACTTTCCCAGCTTGCCTTCCCTGTTTTGGGTGTTATCAACAAGTCTTGGTTTTAGGAAAGCATACCAAAATGTTTGGGGAAGGAGTGGGTTCATTTTTTAATCAGGCTCCAAAGACCAAAATTAAATTCTGAAGAAAAGTGAAGATGCTGATGAATACATTTGCTCTTGTAAAACACGGAAAAATGCTGTTTTATTGCAGAAAGGTAGGATATTCTTCTTTTCTATCACAAACGCAAAAGGAAGAAAGTGTTTTTCAGTAAGAATTCAATTTTGCAGGGAGAGAATAATATGTTACACAGCTGAATCATTTTGATGTCAATTTTATTTTGCAATCACTTTATAAGATATTCATATAGCCTTTTACATTTCCTCAAAATGTAAAAGTCTAGGCACAATACAATATTATCTTACCCTTTACCATAATGATGAATGATAATGAGAACATATAATAAGATTTTACTTGTGCCCAAAGAAAAATCTGCTTTACCCCAGATGAGAGGAATTTTGCAGATCAAATTAATATTATAAAATAGTACAATTTATCAAAATAATATGGCTTTTCTTCTCTGAATCCATTGCAAATCACAATGTCTACAGCCAATACATGGTGAATTATTAGAGTCTGAGGGATTTTTTTAAAATTCCCTGGCCGTGGAAAATACTTGGTTGATAAAMGTAAAAAAAATAGCCCTTTCCCACTTCTGTCCATCACATTTATACAATGTAAAAAAATCTAATATTTGAAAGCTAGGTTGTAGCTGTTATATAGCAATGTTGGTTACTGCTGAAAAYCCAGCCTAGTCCAAGGTAGAAGTGTCTTCCTTCAGTTTCCTCAAAAAAAAAAGAGAATCAAATTTGGTCTCTTTCTGAAATGTATATGTGCAAGGAACCCAGGTTATAGCATAGTGCTTGCAATATGTTTTGTCGCATCAGTTTAATTTAGCTTCTGGTTACTCTTCTATTCCTGATTTTAACACTCAGCCTAAAAGCCAATTAGCAGAAGTGTGAAAGAGTGAAAAAAAGATGATAGAAACCGAGTGTGGAAAGGTTGTCTTTGCTGTCTGATCCAGCCTCCTGAGTATCTTCTTCAGGACATTTTTATTTGGTTTTGCATACCGGAACACAAGATTTCCAGGCACGCTTTTGGTGGAAAGCCTTGCTTTGTGGCAGTTGTTACTGAGCAGGTTCTGGTTTTTATGATATAAATAATCTCAGTAAAAACAAATTATTCAAAGAGTAGTTATAGTGCTGTCAAAAGAAAAAAAAAAAAAAAGAAACAGCATTGCCCGTATCAGGCTGAACAGACCTTATGTCGGGGAGCTAAGCCCGTGCAGTGCCTGGATGGGAGCCCACCTGCTGCTGCAGACCCTCCTTTTCTGCAGGGAGAGGAGAGCAGAGAGGCTTTTGTGCCCTGGTGTTGCATGCAAGCCTTTGTCCACGCATCTGCACGGTCACAGAGATGCTCTCTCTTCCCCTAACACACCCGTAGCACAGCACAGCCCTGGTCACCAGCCAAAAAGCCTTTGCCAGACACTCAGCCAGGCACTAGACCACAGAAACTACCCGCACCGAGAGCCTTGCTTTGCTTCTGCTGTCGTTGCCACACAGATTAATGGGAAAAAAAGGAGTGGAAGGAACCTGTATCCAGCAGCTGTATCCCTGCAAGCAGCCCTGCGCGCACGCCTGGTGCTGGGAGGCCGAATAGGTACCACGGGCCGGGAGCGCTGCCGCGCGACTGCGAGGATCCAACGCGCCGTGCGAAGGGGAGCAGCGGCAGGAACGGGGCTTTGGATGCGCTCGCACAAACCCTCGCTGCAGCCTGCAGAATTTCTGTGGGTTTGCCTGCTTGCAGTCGCTGCATAAAGCACAATTCCTGTAATTTTTCTTTTTTCTTTTTCTCCTGCTATTTCTGTCCTCTTTCATCATGGATAAATTAACATGAAGGAAGCTGATGGGGCTAATTAGTTCCAAGCAGGGAATTGGGCTGTGTTAATTTCTCTGCTTGGAAGTCTTTGTTATCCAGTCAGATTGTCCCATTTTTTCAGCTTATATTTTAAAACCTCTTCACTCATAGCACCTAATCCTTTTTTTTTTCTTTTTGATCCTGCAGGGAAAACATAATTCCACATAATTGCGACATAGAGGCTTGCGATGGAAATTATGCATGGTTGCAAGAGAGGTTTTGCCTTGAATGGAAATGTATTCAACAAAGCAGTAGCCATGGCAAGAGCCATAGAGAGATGCACGTGAAAGGTGAACTTCGAAACAAAATGCAATCAGCTGAACAGTGTGGCAGAAGCGTCACCGACTTACCTAGCTGTTTCTTCCCAGACTTGCACAGAATAAGGAATAGCTCCACAATTTGCACATCAAGCTGGGAATGGAAATGGTGGTTGGGGAAAGAAGATGGTGCGTCATCAAAGTCAGCTGGAGTTGTGCCGCTGACATCTTGCCAAAGAGGACTTCCTTGCATCGCAGGGCTTAAAGCATGACCATGCAGATGCACCTCACAGCTTGGGTCCCCAATTGTAGGCGGTGACTTGAAACAAGGTTTGTTCAGTAACTGCAAATACTTAACTAAGAGTTTTGGCCAGTGGCAAAAGAATCTTTTGCATATGCACTGATTTAGCCCCAAAGGTCATACCATTACTTTGACAGTGCAATTAACTTCATTCCTATCTCATTTCTTAGGAAGATGGGGTCTGGACATACTTAGAGACAGGTTGCTTGGACCCTGAAGAGAAGATGCGAAAAAAATACCCTATTGCATAGTCAAGAACTGATCAAGAGGTGGTGCTGCCCTTGTCCGGCCGGTCTCTCACCTAGCCCATGTTCTTGCCTGGATGCGTGTTAACGCTGACTTTTTCATGATTTACATCACTTATGCTGCTGTGCCCAAGGCACTAGGCAAAGCTCTCCGAACACCTGTGCCAGCCCCAGCACTCTCCCTTCTCTCACAAGCTCTGTAGAAACAGAAGGGCAGAATTAGGAGAAAAAAACCTTTAATTTCCCAATTATTATTCTATATCCTGAGCAATGTTTCTCTCAGTGGTCCCCCCAATGACTGTAAAACCATGCCTGAAATGAGTAAACGACATTAAGGTAGGTAAAACTTGGCAAATGTTAAGTGTTTTGTACCGGAAATAAAATCCAGCTTCTGCAGCCCAGCTATCTCATTTCTTGATCTTTTCTTTTCGCTAGGCAGGTTTACGCCTAGTCTGTGTGGAAAGCTCAAGGGGAAATCAAGGGTTAGTTTTCAGTCAGCAGAATCTTTTTTCAGAAGCTCCCATAGATGTCCTTTTAAAATGAGGAAATGGCAAAACTGTATGACAGGCAGTAAACCCTTAGTCTCTCCCAAATGGTCTGGCTGTGTTAGGCTTACCTATCATTCAGTGATATTTTTCTGATAATATGTTGGCAGATGACTCCAATACAGATCAATCAAAAAATGAGTAAAAAAAAAAATCCTGCGTATTAAAAGATTGTTCATCTCTGTAGACGCAAAAACCACCTCTACCTTCCACTTTGAATAAATTCAGATGTTAAAAGAAGTGGCCTGGCTTATTTCCAGTTTACAGTAATTCTATTCCACTTACCTGAAATTCTCCTTTTAATACAGCTCTGATGAAATATTTGTCATCTCTCAACTGCCTGCAATGGTTGCGAAGCATTACAGGAGCAATATTGGCTATGGCAGTGGTAGGTAAAGAGACTTCTTTATATGCAGGATAACATTCTCAAAACCATCCTCCCATGGCACAAGTCTGTTTCCCTAAATGGGAGGCGAATTAAGCTAACATAAGTGCTTTTGAACATCCCAGTACTCTCCTAATGCATTTTGCTCTGATATGTTACATTTCTTTAGATTATTAGTTGTCTTGAAAGGCAGAACTTAACAGGCAAGGGGGAAAAAAAAAAGAGGCTGGATCCCTAAAGATCAATATTATTAAATGTTATTGATCAGGGTATATGGTAAGGGCAATTTTATTCTCGCCACGAAGGTTTTTTTCCTAGTTTCCCTCACTGTCGTATTATTTTGCCTAATGCTTTTCTGGAACAGAAGTGGCTTGAAATCTCATAGAGGAGCAGAGAGCTGGAGTTAAAATGCACCTTGTATTTTGGTTTTGGTACAGCTGTTTGGCAAGCACTGTGAATGCTATTACATTTTATTTTAAGATCCAGAGGTTTCTTTTATAAGCTTATCTCCTTTATTGCTCCAAAACAGCAGCAAAAAACACCACTTCCCTACCTATATACAATGCATTACTAAGTGAATCCAGCTCAGAAGTTCATGTGGGATATCGGTGTCTTCTCAACCTCTCATGCTACGTCTCAAAGTAGAAGCCACCTTCCTCTTTATCAGCAGCTTAATGACAAGGGGGATTTTTTTTATCCCTGCTCCAACAGGCCTTTTTAACTTTTTTTTCCCCACTACGTTATTTAGGTACCTCATAATCCCTCAAAAAGTAAGAAATAGCATAAATATGAAGCTTCATCCCCTAAATACCTAGTCTTTGTTAGAGTGGCAATGTGGGATCATGTTCATGATCTGGTGTACTCTCCCAGCAGTAAACTGGCAAATGCAACTGATGATCAGTTCAAAGATGAGAATAAGAAACTAAATAACTGCAGGCATCCTATTCATCAAAAGACCAAAGACCTTCTGTACATAGAAGACAAAAAAAAAAGACCTTCTATTCTCCAAATGATTTAAGAAGCCGACAAATATGGAAACATTTATTAATCATTGTGGTCTAACGTCATTTAACGGGAAGAAGTGAGGGAGTTTTGCTAGCACATGAAACTGGGGTCCGAAGGTGACAGACTTTTGTCATCGTTCATGGATGGGTCTGCACTCCTCTGTTTCTGAGGATGGGGCTACCCTTTGAAATTCTTGGGCAATAGTTTGCTTCTGCTTATAACCAAAATACAAACTAGAGTGCATGCCAAAAGTTCAAGCGAATTACGTATTTTTTTGAAATAAGCTAACCTGTCTAATAAAACATAAATCTATTCTGTGGGTAAGAGCTGGAAAAAAAAAAAAGCCCTGATCTACAGTTCAGATACAATTTATAGTTTCATTTCACATAATTCTGTTTCCTCATCAGTGATCATATGAATCACATACTCAAAAAAGTAACTACAGACCACATTTATAACTAGGCAGGAAAGAAAAAATAAAGGAAAAACTTCCATTTTCTCCATTTTTTCTGAAGGAAGGTGACTTTTTTCCCAAAGAATCCTAAGCACCCGACACTTCAAGCATCTACTACAATGGGATTTAGACAATTCTCCTGTCTTTTTTTAGAAGTCCCATCCATGCACAAAGCTGTCAGGACTGTTACTGTAGGTTCTTCAGAGCAGAGACCTTGGCATCTACCATGTCCATAAAATGCTACCTCCCCCCCATATAGCCTCCGCGCAACCCTCCCTCTCCACCCTCCAAACAGGCACATAAGAACTTATTTCTCTTTTCGGCTGGGTACAATAGCAACAGAAAACGCGTACCCTCAGCTCCCTTCGACTGCTGGCGCAGGCATTGTCTGGCAGCATTACTGCTCAAATAGTTAGAAGCCAAGCAAATATTTATTTAATGGGGAATTATGAAAAGCTAAGAGTACACGACTCAACTTTTTTGAAAGTACTTTCTTCCCCCCAGTCAAAGGGCTAATTGATCTCTTACTTCAATTCTGACTAAAGTGGAGCTAAGTGGGTGAAAGAAGGGGAGAAAAAGATCAAAGGATCTGGTCTTAGGAGTAGTGTCAAGCAAATACGTTAGGGCCCATAGGAAGCTGACTGTGAGGCAGTTCCTGAATTGAAATACCATTGAATAGGGACAGGCAGACGTTAGGTCAGCTTCAGTCAGAGCACAGACTCCAGATAAGAAAAAACTATTCTTTTTTTTTTTTGCTCTAATTTGTGGAATTCACATAATAATTACCACAGTGTGGTTTTGGGTGCTCTGTTTTGTCCTTGAACTTTGTATTCCTTGAACTTTCTAGTAACTATTTATATTAATAAAGTACTAAGCCGTTCGCATAGGAAGAACTGGCTTGAAAGGGAAATTGTTCTGTTGTTTTAACCATGTCAACACTCACCATCTTGGTTTATTTTGCTATCCCATTTAACTTCTGTTCAAAAAAATCAAACAGGAAGCAATTACGGTGAGTCTCCAAGACAGGCCCTGCAATACTTAGTTGCATCCCTAACACAAAATGAAGGTCAGGGCCCTAAAACACCGCTAAAGGTTTTGAAAGGATTACAGAGTCTTATGCTGGGAAGACTGGTGGAGAAATTCAATGCCGCAACTTCACTTGCAGCAGATAGATGATCACGTCCAGGACAGACATTGCGTTGCCACCTTTGTTGGGGCATTGGGGTCAAAACTGGTTGAACTGACAAACCCCATTAAAGACCATTGGTCTAAACTACTTGAATCGATAGGAGGGGGGGGAAAAGGAAAACTCCCTATTAAGCTGCAAAACCGTTATCATTTCTTCTCACCTGACTTAAAATTATGCTTGGCTTTCATCAGATCACTAGCATGATGACATGTAGAGGAATAACATGCAAATGAGCATCTAATGACAAATACTGTAAGACAAAGCAAAGTCTACACAGGATTTAGCTAATTATATTTTGGGCAAATATTTATTTATCTAAAAACAAAATAAAAATCATTTTTAAAAGAAAAATGTATTTAAATAAAAAACAAAACTGTGAAATGTTATGGCACAGAAGTTCAAGACAAGTATAAATCCAGTTGCCACAACTGTTGCGTATTAATGTTGCACATTTTCTATAAAGATTTTATTAAAGGTATTTACATGGCAATAAGATGTGTAAATATATACAGCAATCTGGGGACAACTTTTTGGAATTCTCATAAGAAAAAATGCCTTAAATACAAAATTCTGAAAGAAAAAAAGTTGAAGAGTTCATCCCCAAGCATGAAGAATGTCCCATCATCCCTTATGCCCAAAGTATCAATTATGAGGCAGTTTTGAGGTTCTGGCTAAACCGTTCAGAGATCTAGCCAAGGTTGTGTAGTCTCAAGTTAAATCGCACAGCATGCAGTTGCAATTGTTCCATTCTTTATGGACTGGGTGTAGTTCATGAGTGATATTAGAAACATTAATATTTTATCATAGTTTCAGTCTAGTTTGGGTTATTCTAAATGATGCCCAAGAGTTCCTACACACAAGAGTTCCTTAGCTGCTCAAGTTTGTGTTTCAACTGTTCCCTCCGCCTCCTCAACTGCTCTTTCTCTGCGATCAGTCTGTGTTCGTCTGACTGGATAGAAAGAACATATTCTGTTGCTTTTTTCAGGATGACAACCTTGGGTGCCTTTTCGTTGTTGGCCACCTCCGGTATCTGATCACGCAAGGCGAAGAAACTCAGCTTCAGCTCATTTCTCCTCTGGCGCTCCAAGACATTGTGCGTTCGCCTCTTATCGTTCTCTTCTGAGTCTGACGTGCGGGGACTCGAGCATTTGCGGTTATTACTGATCTGTTTGAGAACTCTGCCACTGTCCAACTTTAGCCTTTTTGCAGCTGGATAGTCAACCTTGGTGGAGGGAGGAGCAGCGTAATTGTGCTGATGGATGTTGACGTGACACCGTTTGAGAACTAGCGGGCTGTGGTGGGGCTTACTGTGCCCTTCTGATGCTTCTGTGCTGGACTCCGTGCTGGATTCGGATTCATTCGCTTCAGCTAGGGTAACAACATCAATTTCTTCATCTTCCTCTTGTTCTTCTTCTGCAAGGGGAAAAAAAAAAAAAACACGTAAGTGGATCTGCGCAAATAAATAGCATAAAGAGCACCATATGTATAAGGGAATGTTATTCCGAGCCACGCAGTCAGGAAACCATTGACAAAGCCATATTAAAAATGTTTTGATGCCGAGACTCTGGTGTCCTGAAGAGGCTTTCCTTTAAGGAAGCCACTCTTTCAAGCGCGATAGGACACAGACTGTGTTCTAAGCCCCGGATCCCTGATTTCAAAAGTTGCAAAGATCTTGCGTAATTCTGGAGAACGTATGAAAGATAGCAGGAAAGTTTAACCTCGATTGTCAGCAGCACAGCGCAATAAAGCTTCCAGACTCAAGCTGCCCTTAATTAAAGATTTAGAAGGTTTTGGCCACGCCTCAAGAAAACTTACTTAACACACATATGTGTGCAGAGACATTTTATGAATCTTTCTCGATCGCCTAATTTGCGGAAAATCCAAGAAGGGGAAAAAAAAAAAAAAGCGAGGGCGGTAGTGCTTTGAGTAGCAACTCGCTTTCAACCCGAATTTACGAGCAAACGGAACACGCTGTCAAATACCTAAGGAAGCATTTCTAAAACTTTCCCAGCCCCATTCACTGCGCTGCAGTCACTTTCACTAGCACCTCCCTGCCTGCACACACTCTCCCTGCGGCTCCGGCGCTCGAGTTAACTCCTTCCCAGCCCGGCGATGTCACTGGAAAGCAGCTTCACTTGGACACCGCTCAAGCTTTGGAGACCAACTCGGACCCCGTTATGAAAGTTTCTCCCCCCCGCGTTTTTTTTTTCCCCCTTTATTCCCTTCACTTCTGGAGGGAAATCTGGGCTAGTTTTCCAGGAGAAAAATTCACCGGGAGTCTCTCGGTGCGCCTCGCTAACGTGGCATTTAAAAGAGCACACGCACGGGGAG
>NW_020447331.1:1518452-1520052 GCF_003343035.1 Apteryx rowi
GTGGAGGGGAAGCAGGAGGCGGCGGCGGCCAGGCTGGAGCGGCGGCTGGGCGAGAGGGGCGGCGTGGGCAGCAGCTCAAACTTCTTCCAGATGTCCTCGGACGGGGCGGGCGGCTGCAGCTCGCTGCCCCGCTGCTGCGCCGCCAGGTAGAAGTTCTCCTCCTCCTCCTCGAAGTAGAAGTAGGGCTGCACCGAGTCGTAGTCGTAGTCGTAGTTCTTGCTGGGGAAGCTCGCGTTCAGCGGCATCGCGGCGGCTGGTGCCTGCGGGCCAGAGGGGGACACGGCGGGCGCCGGGTGAGCTGCGCCCCGCCGAGCGGCCGCGCTGCCCCCAGCCCGCGCCGTGCGACAGCCCCCGGCGGCGCACGGCTCCCCCCTGCTCCCCGCGCCGGGCGAGCGGCAAAAAACGCGATCGCGATGATGATAATAATAATAATAATAATAATAATAAAGTGCAGGGCTTCCCCCCACCTCCTCCAAGCCCCGACAGGGCAAACGGGAGGCACGACCCCTCCCCTGCCCTGATCCGGCTGCCGGGCTCGGCTGGCGGCCCCGGCGCAGCCCGGACCACCCTGCCCGGGGCCGGCGGCAGCGGCTGCCGGCGCCTCCCCCGGCGGCTCGGCCGCTCCGAGCCGCCCCGCCGCCGCGCACCGCTCCGCCCGTCCCCGCCGCCGGCCATCAGCGCCCCCGGCAGGAGCCCCCGTCCCTCCCGGGGCCGCCTCGCCATCCCCATCCCTCCTCCTGCGGCCCGGCTGCCGGGCGGGAAGGGGCGGCCGTCTCTCCCCAGCCCCTGGGAGAGCCGGGCTGCTGCCCAGCCGCCCACCTGGGCTCGTGTTAATGCTCAGGGACGGCACAGACCTTGGCAAAGTTTGCCAAATTTTGTCATATATATATATAAATATAATATATATATATATACACGTATATACACAGAGACGTATATATACATATATATTATATATATATGTACATATATATATAGCCAATACGTGCAATAATCATAACCTGCCCCTCCGTAGGCTGGGGATGCAAACGCTTTCCCCCCGAATTTGAAAGCCCGAGCGCAGAAAGAAGGATGGGGAACGCCAGTGCCCCGGCAGAGGAAAGCGTCCCTCCGGCTGGACCGTCGGTGTCTACATCCACGGCGCGCAGCCCCGCCGGCAGCCCCGGTGTCACCAGCCCGTGTCAGTCCAAGCCACAACCGCGGGGGGATCAACTGATGGGCAAGCAGAGCTCCGCAACTCACCGGCTTCTCCAACGCACCAGCTGCGAGGCGTAGCGAGGCAATTATTGCGGACGGTGCGGGGAATAACAAAACAAGGAAAAAATATATAAAAAATGGAAAAAAAAAAGGAGGAGAGGACGAAAAAAAAAGACAAAAAGCAGGGGGGAATATAGCTGTCTTCCTCCCACCACGGTTAAAAAAAAAAAAGGAGCAACGGAGAGAGAAATCGCCCTTCCCGGCGTGCAGCAGAGATTGTACGGTCCAAGGCAGCGCGGCGCGCTCCGTGTGCGGGTACAATAGAAGTTTAGTTGCTTTCCTGCTTTAAAGCGCCGGCGAGGGACGGGGGGAGGTGCCGCGGGGCGGGGGCAGCACCGCGGGG